>NC_141136.1:112796218-112948473 GCF_053477565.2 Lygodium microphyllum
ACACAAAGCATACTAATAACTCGTCATACAATACTAATAACTAATAACAATCAACAAACCCACTAAGGTGTTGTCTTTGTTGTTTCGTCAGTGGTCTTTACTTTTCTTTTACTGGATTCACTCCTTTTGGGGGACTCTTCCGTGCGCATTTAGGCATTACATACACACCCTTCCAGGTATTTATTTTATGTGCTTTATTTATTTTCATTTTCCCCTTAATCACAAATTAATTATTCAAATAGGGGTCTACATTTGAGCAGTTTCAGGAATATGTTCCACCAGACCATTCTTTCTTTGTCCACTACCACTTACAGAAGTTGGTCTTCTACATGAAGCTTTCCATGATGGATTTACCTCTAGAGGATGGATGGAGTGGGGCTTGGTCTGCTGAGTTGCTGACAGAGGTAGTAAGGATGGTGTTTGAAGATTCTGTCACGCCAGATACTATGTTGATGTCATACATGTATCTATGAGGAGACTTGTTAATTCCAGATGAGGTGGATATGGCATGGTATGTGGGGGATGTGGTCCTACAGGCTGTTTTGTACGTCAACCATTTGGAGTTGCGCATAGCTGACATGTTTCAGAGTTACTCCTCCAAAGTGGTTGATTGTCATGATAATTCCTGGCATCCCATGATTGATTTTGTGGTCCTGAATCAAAGACAAAACACAGCTCCTACCTCTGCCCAGAGTACAAATCAACTGAGGATGGATCTCTTAGCCTATCTTTCAAAACATAATCCGTTTGATTCTACCTTCTTTGATGCCTATCATAGACGATCTCTCTTAGGACCTTCTGTTCCTACCCTCCTCTATTACCAACAAATGGCTCACCGATATGATCTATATCTTTCCCTTTGTCAATCTAATTCCACCACTATTTTACCCCTTCTTTTCCAACCTTCATCCTTCCCTCAAATTCCCATTTTTACATATTGTTCCTTTATTGAGGATAGGGTCTTTTCCCCTTCTCCACCCTGTCCTTCTCCATCCATTCATGTACCCTCCACATTTCCTATTTATCAGTTAACACCCTTCCTTAGTGATTCCCTCCAAATTTCTGCCACTCCTTCTTTAAATCATTCTTCCTTTTATGATTTTGCCTATCCCTCACTTCATCCACTTTTCCTTATTCCACTACCCTCTCCTAACACTTCTATATCTCAACCACCTTAGTTGGTTAGTGATTGTGACAGGTTTGATAATCAGATTTCCAGAAGACGGGGATGGAGTTCGGATGATTCCCTTACAGGACCTTAGATTAATTGGCCAGTAATTCTAGGAGAATGGACAGCTGCCAGTCAAGCTTATCAGAACTATGTTCATTTTGCTCAATAGTATTCACAGTCTGCAGATCCTTCAGTGAGATTAACTACTCACTTTGCTTGGTACCTGGTGTATATGCATAGGCACTCTCATAATGATTCCAAGCCTATTCCAAAGTTGTGCATGAATGTCAATGTGAGCATTGATTCCCAGCAACTGGATATATTGTATTTTCATGCCCTTTGTTTGCCTAGCAGATACCTGGTCCTGTTGGAAAGGATGTGCTGTTTTCAGTTTTTTCAAAATTCTCCCAAAACCTTTGTAGATGAATCCTTGTCTATGGATCGTTTCCGAAAACATCAATCTTTCAAGAGGGATCATCTTCATTGATACCTTTCCAATGTATGGTGGATTCTTTTTAATGAAAATCTCTCTTTTTGGAGGAGTCATTCGGATGGTTGTGTTGTGTGTAGTGTTTGTGTTGTGAGTTCATTTATGTAAAACGAACGTGGTGGTTTCCTATTGGATTGGCTTTCGTGCGAGCTACATTTTGGAGAATTGTGGTGATGGGGTCGTGGTTGGAAAGTTGAAGCTGATGCTGATGAAGAAGAAGAAAACTCTTATATCCTTTATAAGTTTGTTGTGATTTTTAGTTTGATAAGCGGTGTTAATGTATAAAGGGTTTTCCTTTCTTTGTATTTTTATATCAGATACATGTTATAAGTTGGGGTCGTGGTGGCTGGATTCTTTTTGAAAAGATAATGAAGATCAAAGTTGAGATTTTAAATGAACTTGTATTCCCTTTTTCCTGGGTCGCGAGGACGCTTCCTTATTAAGTGTGGGGATATGTTGAGTGTTGAAATGACTTATTTTTTGGCTGATTTTTGTTGTTTTTGAGAGCTGAATGGTTGATTTTATGAGATGATTGATTGGTTTGGAAGTGGTTTGAGAGTGTTTTGGATGATATTGATTGTGTTTTGGAAGTTCATGATGTTTATCAGTGGAGATATGTGGTTCTGTGATGTTCTGATAGGTTCTGATTGGTTCTATATACCTTCTGTTTTGTTCTGTTTTGGTCTGTTTTGTTCTAATTGTCTTCTGTAAGGAGGGATGGAGTATTGATTGATGAAGATTGAGATCTTACAAAGTTTATTGAATGGTTTGTGAGAGTATGGAATGGTTTGAGTATGAGTTATGTGGTTTTGATGACCTTCTGTAACCTTCTGTAGGTCTTCTGTAGAGCCTTTGTTTCTGTTCTGTTCTGTTCTGTACTGTAGCTGTTCTGGTATTGTTCTGTGACTGTTCTGTATGCTTCTGTATGTGTTCTGATGGATGAGAGTGTAGCTTGGGAAAGTTTTCTAGCCTTAGAAAGAGGTGAATACAAGTGCAAAAGAGCTGAAAGCAGTGAAAGAAGTAGCTGCTGAAGACTCAAGTGAAGACTAGAGTGAAGTGACAGTAGTGAGCTATGAAAGGACACTGTAGTGGCTCTGGTGACTCTTCATATCAGACATACCTCTTGGGAGGGGTATCCAAGACCTAAGAGGGATTATTGAGAGTGATTTTGAGAGATTGTAGTGAGGATATGATGTATTATTGATGGAGAGAGAGAGAGAGTCAGAGATAGTCAATTCTATTGAAACAGAGTGATTGTACATGAGAGATTGAGAGAGAAGACTATGAAGATATTGAAGATGAATACTATGTGATGTGTTTCCATTCAAAGATGGTGTATTCCTTTGCTTTCTTTGTTCTATTGATGGATTTTGTGAAGATATTGAAGAATATGGTTGATTCTATCAAATCCGTGGGAGATCTACATGATGCTGCATGAAGATTTGTTGTGCCTGGTATTCTTTTCTTCATTGTGATTATATGAAACATGATAAACAAGCTTGGTGATGTTACAAGATAGATTTTCTTGCAAGAGAATTCCTTTTTTCTTGGTGTTCCTCTTGGGGCTCCATGTATATTGGTTATGTCTTGAGGGTTCTCTATCTCTTGTGTCCTCTTAAGTTTTATTGATTAATCTATTTTTTGTAGTTCTCTCTCTCTCTCTCTCTCTCTCTCTCTCTCTCTCTCTTAGTTTTTCTCTCTTCTCCCTCACAAGCTCCTCTCCCTCTTGCATAGCGTCCTAGTCCGCTCTTCCATGACTAGGTGGTACCCTTACCTCATTCACTTTGTTGCATAAGGGAGTTTGGCATAGTATAGAGGCTACCTCACCGAATTTCCTTCATCATAAATTGGTGCCCCCACTAAGAACATTCTCATCCACAATTCTCTACCTCCTTATGCAGGACGATACAACACAGTGGTGCATCCTCTACAATAAGTGCTCCAAGTGGCTCTTCTTCGACGCCTTCACCAACTCTTTTTGAAGCTGGTCAAAGTCCATGACTCCCACAATGGCCTCCCAAGGAGTCCCATGAAAGGAAGTATGCCTATCGGATGACAGCATGTATGCGGGTAAAAGGTGTTCGCTTAGAAATTCCATTCTCTCACAACGGAAAAAATCATGTTGCCATCAATTTTTAGATTCTCATAATTGTGGTGAGTGTTTTGCAAACAAAGTGAAGGCCCTTTCGGGAGGTCCTCGTCTCCAAATCATCAAATCCCTCTCTCTCTGGCCTAATCCACATCAAAGGAGGACAACTATGCATGAACGGTGTGGAGTTTTGTAGAGGTGCAAAGTATGGAGACTACCTTCAAATGTTGCTAGCTCGAAGGTTAGGTGTGGTTGAAAAGGTGGCCATCACACCTTATGAAATATATGTCACCGAGGATGGACACACTAAGGCAAGAATAATCACTGGTGAGCAAATTCTCTGTATAGCAAAGTTGGTGGGTTCCAGAAAGAAACACTCTGGGAAAAATCCTTTATAATTCAAGAAAGTGCATTCCCTCTACTCCCTTAAGTAGTCTCCACTTATGAATAATAATAATGGCCTGAATTTCTACGCCTTCCACTCTGTACAAAACATCCGAGTTAATGTATGCATGAGTAGGAAGATTTTCTTCCAGCAGTGTCTTGTCATGTACTTTGGGGCTGAAAGATTAAGGGAGATCCTTGTATCACCAGAACCTATAATCTTCCCAATGCTAGACTACAATGCATCCTTTAATGTACATGTCTTTATTTTATTATAATAGTGTCTCATGAATCACCGCGAGTTGTATGGACCAATCCAACCTCTTGCTATGCAAACTGTGCATATTGTAGCCAGCACAAAGCTTAGATTCCAAGGCATTATTAGAAGCGTACTGGGGCCTAGACGTCTTGCTGAAATCAATGCATCTATGAACCCATTCATCCTTCCCCTCATAAAATACAACTTAAGTCTAGATGTATTCATCTTTGTACTCTACTAAGGCAACATGGCATTTCCAGTGCAATGGGGTAAATGTAGTGGATTTTTTGGACAACCTTGAGATGGCCTTCCTTGTCTCTGGGAGGGATGATGAAGCATTAAAGTTGAGGGCTTTTCCTTTGGTGCTCAAGGAAGAAGCTAGAATGTGGTTCCAAACTCTAAATCCGGCCCAAAGAGCTGAATAGGAGGGATTGAAGGCAGCTTTCTTGCAGAGATTTCAACAAATTAACTCAGATGAAGAGTTATGGAAACGGCTTTTGGCCCTCCATCAAAGTGATCCTTATGGTTATGCAACTTATGAGGAAGGGTTTTTGAAGCTTTGGGGGTAGTGGTCAGACTCATTGAATCTTGGTGAGAGAGCTTCAAACTGTCTTCAAAAGGATCGATTTATTTCAGGTTTGTATCCCTTGCTCAAGGAGAATGCAAAGGTGAAATTTCCAAACACTTTTGAAGATGCTTTGAGAATCACTAGGGAAAAGAATCAAAAGATTCTCTACCAAGCCCAAGCTAGCCAAGCAGTTTTGGAAAACAACATCACAACTATGGAGGCCTCTCAAGTTTCCCCAAATGTATCTGATGCATCAGGCCTTGTTAGAGGTCAAGAAGACATAATCCAACAAATAAACAATCTTACTAATCAACTAGAGGGTTTGAGAGTGAATCTTGTGCAAGGTGCAAGAAGATCTATCGAGAGGAATGGTGGGAATTGACCACAAATGTGGCGACAAGAAAGGGAGATGTTGTGTTACAACTGTGGAGAAAATGGACATGGCATGTACAATTGTCCTCACCCTAGAAGATATGATCACCCTGCCAGAGGTCCTTGACAACAAGTAAGCCCTCCTCGTGCTAGGACTCAAGAGCAAGAGCAGTCACGACCTGCAATTTTACAACCACCTTATGTTCAAGCTGAAACCCTTGCTGCTCAATCAAATGTTAATGTCATAAAAATAGAGGAGGTGGTCAGGGATAGAAGGCTCCAAGAAGAAATAGCGAGAGGTAAGATGTAGTAGAGACCATGCCTACCAAGTGGGCACGTGTCCAAACTGAGGCAAGCAAGGAAACAATCAATGAGGCAAGTACATCACGGGCACCTAGAGATGGAGGGAAGAAGAGAAAGACTCAAACTAGGTCTAAAATTGATATCTTTGACTTCCCTTTGGGTTCTCGGACACAACCTTATAATCTGATAGCATATGTGAGCTCTCAAGGGCCAAAAATTACTTAGCCACAACTACTTCATGCCTCTCCAAAGCTACGACGACAATGGTAAAAAATGGTAAGCACAAGGGCAAGGCAATGTAAAATGGTTAGTGCAATCAAGGCATATGGCCTCAAAGATATAGTGCCTTTAGTGGAGTCTCAAATCAAAGGTCAATGGATTTGAAAAATATACATCGATAGTGGAGCAGAGGTTTGTGTCATGACAAAAAAGCTTATGCATCAATTAGGCTTAGAAGTAATGGAATCTTCAACCTTTAGGGCAGAGATGGCCAACAATGATGCGGTCACATCTGTGAGTGTAGTGAAAGATTTGATAGTTTCTGTTTTTGGAATCACTGCAGCAGTGGATGTTTATGTGATCTTAGTAAAGGAAGAAGGATATCCCCTCATCCTAGGGAGACCTTGGCTTATGGGCATCAGAGCTAGGCAAGATTGGGAAACAGGGGATCTGGAGTTGAGGCCACGTAAGGTGGGTGGCCACGATCAAAAGGTGGTTTACAACTTGAAGAGTGGGCGTCAAGAAAACCTTGAACTGGAAATGACTGCCGATGAGTGGAGCTCAAGTGGATGTTTCTCATTTGTAGAAGAGGAAGAGAGTTCAAGTGGAGAGAGTGATAGCACTCTCAAAGTTATGGGCATCACCTTAAAGGAACCTACCTCATCAGAAGACAATCCAAGAATCCAAGGAGAAGATGTGTGGGATGCTAGCCTAGAGAAGATGATATCCAAGGATATAAAGGATGAAGAAAGGGAGGGTTATGTGAATGTTCTCAAGAAGCATGCATCATTTTTTATTTTTGATTATACTCATATTATAGGTGTCACTGTAGTAAAGCATCACATCCAACTCAAAGAAGGAAGAAAACCTATAGTACAAAGATTGAGAAGAATGGGAGTTGTGCAACAGGATGCACTGTTGATGGAGGTGAAGAGACTCTTGAATGTAGGATTCATATACCCAGTGGAAGATTCAGAATGGGTCTCCCCAGTAGTAGTGAGGCCAAAGAAAATGGTAACTGGTGAGTATGCATAGATTACAAGCCACTAAATGCTGCAACAAAGAGGGACCACTTCCCTCTCCCATTTCAGGATGAAATCTTGAATGAAGTAGCGGGACATGAGCGGTATACAGTGTGTGATGGCTACTATGGCTACTTCCAGATTCGCATTGCAAATAAGACCACTTTCATCACACCATGGGGCTATTTTTCCTTTCGGGTCATGCCCTTTGGTCTCACAAATGCCTCAACAACCTTTCAATGATTCATGAATATGGTCTTCCAACCTTACTTTGGTAAGTCCATAAGGATTTTCATAGATGACTTCTGTATTTACAGCTCAAGGAACATACATCTACGCAAGGTTGATAAAGGATTTACTCGCTTAGCTAGGTTGGGTGGACAACTAAATAAGGATAAATGTCACATTGGGGAAAGCAAGGTTACACTATTAGGGCATGTAGTGTCAATTGAAGGAATTGAGGTAGATCCAAAAAAGGTAGAAACATTGCTAGATCTACCTTCCCCAACCTCCATCAAACAATTAGTCTCCTTCTTACAAAAGCTAAGATATTTGGGTAGATTTATACACTTACTCTCTTAGGCCATATATCCCCTGCAGCAACTAACACGCTAACAAACACTTGTATGGAGTGAACAAAGTGAATGACATTTTAAGGAGATAAAGAAAATGTTGGGGTCACTTCCTATGATCCTCTAGCCTTGTTGGGAAGATACATTCTTTGTAAACTTTAGGGTGGGAGAAGAGGCCATTGGTGCTGCTCTCCTACAAAAAGATCCAGAAACATCCTTCATGAGGCCTGTGTATTTTTCCAGCCGCCTCATGAAAGCCTCAGAGAAGCCTTACACCTCCATGGAACAACTAGTGTTGGCCCTCATGTTTGCAGTAATCAAATTTTGGCCATATTTGCTTCCAAAGAGGTTTGTGATCATCACTGTGGAGGATATGTTTCCTATGCACTACAACATATGGAAATCTCTGACAAAATAGCGAAGTGGGTGATCCGACTTCAAGAGTTTGATTATATAGTGGATGTTGGAAAAACAACTCGAGCATGCCTAGCTGATATTTTGACAAACATGTGCTATGAGAATAATTTCAAGTTGAAAAGAAAGGACCTTCCACCACCCCCATCCATAAAGACTCTTGTAGATGCTTATAGCCTCTACTTTGATGGTGCATACAAGAGAACTAAGGATAAGGTAGCCGCAGGCATTGTTGTTTCCTCTCCTTTAGGAGAGAAAATCTATGGTGAAGGAATCATCTTTGAAGGTGTCCACTCTAACAATGAGGCAGAATATCAATCTTTAATTCATGGTCTTTGTTGGTATCTTAGTAATTCAATCGAGAGGTTGAATGCTTTTGGAGACTCCATGCTATTGGTAAGATAGATGCAAGGTACATGAGCATGCCAAAATACAAACCTCTCTAGTAAAATGAGAGAGGCCAGATCTCTTATGAGAAGATTTAGGGAGACACAAGTACATCATGTGCCAAGAGACCAGAACAAGGATGCCGACCATCTAGCATCATCAAGGCTGAATGAGTCAATGGTGGGAGCAGTGGCTATCAAACCCCCACTTCAGCAAGGCAAGGGAGACTTAGAAGATATTCTACACCTCTTAAAGCAAGGAGAAGCTCCTAAACACTTGACTAAGGGAGAAAAACGGTGGATAGCTCAGAAGGCTACAAGATATTGTATGGTAAATGATAGTTTGTATTGTCTTGGTAAGGATGGTGTGCTTAGGAAAGTGCATTCAAAGTGGGAAATTGAAAAAATCTTAAAATCTTGCCATGATGATGTGTGTGGAGGCCACTTTGCACACAACATCACAAGTAGAAAGGTTCTACAAGCCGGCTTTACTTGGCCCAGTCTACACCGAGATGTCAAATGTTGGTGTCAAACATGTGAAGAATGTTAGAAATCAAGACCATGACGGCTCATAGCACAATCCCAAACCCCAATCAAGGTCTATGGACCCTTTGAGAAGTGGGGAATTGATGCCATAGGGCCTCTACCACGCACTCCATCAGGAAAAGAGTATATAACCATGGGGGTAGATTACATGACTAGATGGGCCGAGGCTATGCCATTTAGAAGAATCACTGCTAAGGAAGCGAGTAAATTCATCTTTGACCACATTTGTTGTAGGTTTGGTACCCCTCTTGAAATACTATCAGATAGAGGACCAAGGTTTAGAGCTAATGTGGTGGGTGAGCTCATGCAAAAGCTAAATATTCAATGACGATACTCTACCCCTTACTACCCTCAATGCAATGGATTGTTGGAGAAGGTAAATGGAATTATTTGTAAAATCATCAGCAAACATGTACATTCAAGGCCCTGGGATTGGGACAAGCACCTTAGTGGAGCTCTATGGGCTTACAGAACCTCCTTCAAAACCATATTGGGGTTCACACCTTTTCATGTAGTTTATGGACAAGAGGCTCTTTTGCCTATTGAGGTGAAATTAGCTAGCCTTCGGGTATTAGGTGGCACAGTAGGCTCTCAAAAGGAGAAGTTACATCAAAGATTACTGGACCTAGAGAGGCTACAATTGGATTGTGAAGAAGCTATCAACCACTAATCCCAGGAAGCTAAGAAGCGTAGAGAAAAGTTCAACAAGAAGCTAACAGATAAAAACATCAAGGAGGGATCTTTAGTGCTTCCATATGACAATCGCTTTGATAAAAGAAAGGATGGCAAGTTTCTCTACCGGTGGGAGGGACCATTTTGGGTCACAAAAAAATTCAACAATGGCTCCTACAAACTTCAAGACATTGAGGGAAAAGTGCACAAGACTAGGGTAAATGGATGGCACTTAAAACCCTATCACATCAGGGTGGGGTCAGCTCAAGATACCAAAGAGTGTCTAGAGGCGTAAATACCTCTAGCCAGGTTGGGCCCCTATATGATCCAAGAAAATCACAAAAAAAATTTGTCTAACACTTTGTTGATTTTTTGTACATTTGGAGGTTTGAAATAAAGAAGAGGATGGGAACAACCTCTTGGGAAATCCAAGAAATCACTGGATGGAAATATTTCATGGACTGGTTTACCAAGAGGGGGTGAAGAGTAAAGATCAATGGAGGAAGGTGAAGGGAAAATTTGTAATGTGGGAATAAAAGACATGAAATGGATTTGGAGCTATCCAAAGGGCATGTGAGGCTCATAATGTCATAGCTTTGGAGCCTTATGATAATTCAAACAAATGGGACCCTTCCTGGAAGCATTAGTGGAAGAAAAATCAGGAACATGATTTTGTAAGATTTTTAAAAAATGCTTCCACTCTGATCTGAAAAAACTTTTCAACATGAAAGTTGTAACCGTGAGCTGAAGTTTTGGCTGGTATTTTTTTATAATTTTTTGAAGCTACGAGTATAGAGATATGGCCAAAATAGTGGATGCCAACTTTTTCCAACTGCAGTGGAGACCACCTCCCAATTTTATACACACCCACACTTAACACTTCCATAAAACAGCATTCATTAGAATCCCAATCCTTTCCCCTCTCTTCTCCTCTCTCTCAAGATAATGAACCATTAGAATTCTCCTCCTAAATCACCCTCAAATTATCCTTAATCGTAGTAGTAATGTATGAATTCTCACTACTCTCTCTCCATTATTGCTAGATATGATCTTATTTTATGAAGATTCTCTATATTTTTTTATAGGAGAGCTCTTAGACTCAAGCTATGGGGGGGAGAATGGAGACAACTCACCTATGATGGAACTTGATTAAAATATCTAGATGGAGCTTCCACATTGGTGGAACCACCTTAATGCAGCTTTGGTGGTGTTAATTCCTATTCTATCTTAACCTCCTCCCTAAACACCCTCAAGGCCTATATAAAGAGGCCTTCTCCTTTGTAATTTGTAAAAAAAAAAAGAGAGAGCCAAGAGGCCTTCTTTATCCCTATTGAGCCTTCCCCATTCTCTCTCATGAGCTTATGCAGTTCATTCCCTTATTATAGCTTATGCATGCTCTACAGTGTAATAAGCCCATGCTATTGGTGTACATATTGTATATATTGGTTATGTCTTGAGGGTTCTCCATCTCTTGTGTCCTCTTAAGTTTTATTGATTCATCTATTTTTTGTAGTTCTCTCTCTCTCTCTCTCTCTCTCTCTCTCTCTCTCTCTCTCAGTTTTCCTCTCTTCTCCCTCAGAAGCTCCTCTCCCTCTTGCATAGCGTCCTAGTCCGCTCTTCCATGACTAGGTGGTGCCCTTACCTCATTCACTTTGTGGCAAAAGGGAGTTTGGCATAGTATAGAGACTGCCATACCGAATTTCCTTCATCAGTACTATAAGTTTGATGCATTCATACAGCCATAGGGCTACAGCTGCAGTGCTATGGATCCGTGCTTGTACACAAAGAAAGCTCGTGATGGTTCTTTACTGATTTTGGCACTCTATATGGATGACATGCTTTTAGTAGGGATAGCTCATGAGGAGCTAGATGCTCTTAAGGCTTAGCTCAAAAAAGAGCTTTGAGATGAAAGATCTAGGATAGGCCTTTCATATACTTGGTATGAGCATTACGCACGATAGATATCAGGGACTACTCTATCTGTCACAGAGAGAGTACATTCATAAAGTCCTTGAGCGCTTCTGCATGCAGGATGTTAAGCCTATTGTATTCATGTAGTCACAGGGCTATAGCTACAATGCTATGGATCCGTGCTTGTACACGAAGAAATCCGGTGACAGTTCTTTACTGATTTTGGTACTCTATGTGGATGACATGCTTTTAGTAGGGATAGCTCATGAGGAGCTAGATGATCTTAAGGCTTAGCTCAAAAAAGAGCTTTGAGATGAAAGATCTAGGATAGGCCTCTCATATACTTGGTATGCACATTACACACGATAGATCTCAAAGACTACTCTATCTGTCACAAAGGGAGTACATTCATAAAGTCCTTGAGCACTTCCGCATGCAAGATGTTAAGCCTATTGGATATCCCTTACCTTCTCATGTGAAGGTTTCACAGGCCGATTGTCCACAGACAGATGAGTAGAGGGCCAAGATGGCCAAGATTTCCTATGCATAAGCTGTGGATAGTCTTATATATGCCATGATGGCCACCTGTCCAAATATTGATTTTGTAGTTGTGGTTGTGGCACGTTATATGGCTACACCTGGCAAGAAACATTGGGATGCCATGAAGGGTATCATGAGGTACCTGAAGGGCACATCAGATATGTGTCTTTGTTATGGCAGCCAGGATACATGGGTCGTGGGGTACATTGACTCTGATTATGCAGGACATGTAGATAGTAGGAAGTCCACTTCTGGCTATGTGTTCACTTATGTTGGAGGGGCTATCTCTTAGATGTCTAGGGTGCAGAAGTATATGACCCTTTCTACTACTACAAAGGCCAAGTATATTGCAGCTACAGAGGCTTGCAAGGAGGCTATCTGGTTAGGCTGTTTGATTGTAGACCTTGGTGTGATAGATGCTATGCCTACAATGCATTCGAATTCTATGAGTGCCATTTAGTTGGCCAAGAACCCGATCTTCCATGTGAAGACAAAACATATTGAGGTGAGGTATCACTTCATTGGTGAGGTCGTTGAGGATAGGTCTATTGACCTTGTCAAGATTCCAACTAATCAGAACCTTGCAGACTTGCTCACGAAAAGCCTCACTACCGATCGCTTTGCCTTCCTCAGGAGATTGATGGGCATTGGATGAGATGACGCCCTTTTCCTCATCCTGTTGTACATGCGTACATGTTGTACTGTCTTTTCTTTTTCTCTCTCACTAGGGCAGATTTGCCTTTAAGTGGGAGGTTGTTGGGGGTAAAGGCACCTCCGCCTAGCCACTCGTGTATTACTACATTGACAGTACCTGCCATTGCACATTGCAGGTGGCAGGCGCCCATCACAATCACTTATTCTTTATTCCTTTAGTGATAGTTTGAATAAAGGAAGGCTGACCACACATTGTGGTTGTTGGAGTTCGCATTTGTGTCTCTCTCTCTTCTTGCTCTTGCTCTCCGCCCATAGCTCATTTCCAAGCAAGCTTCAATCCTTCTCACCTTTCAATAATTTGGAGTTCTTGGATCTTATTTTCTCTCCCCTATAGGAGATGCCAAGAATTTGAAGCTCCTTCTAGGCTATAGGAAACACAAGTTCTTGAAATGTAGAGGTCTCATTGAGTGGGATGAAACAAAAGATTCCTTTAGAGGACCTAGTGAGTTGCTTGAAAATAAAGACTCTTTTGCATAGAGTCAGTCTAAAAGATGTTAAGGGTTTCTTGAAACCCATCTTTTTCCATCTCTTTGTCTAGTTTGTAACCAGCCTAAATATATTTTCTTTGGACAAGAGTTTAAATATCCCTCTTTTTTTCTTTGGGTAACAGTGGATATAGTCCTTGCCAAAGATGATATATTACATGATGTGGTTATAGTCCTTGCCAAAGATACAAAAGATTCCTTTAGAGGACCTAGTGAGTTGCTTGAAAATAAAGACTCTTCTGCATAGAGTCAGACTAAAAGATGTTAAGGGTTTCTTGAAACCCATATTTTTCCATCTCTTTGTCTAGTTTGTAACCAGCCTATATATATTTTCTTTGGACAAGAGTTTAAATATCCCTCTTTTTTTCTTTGGGTAACAGTGGATATAGTCCTTGCCAAAGATGATATATTACATGATGTGGTTGTGTCTTTGAGCTTGAATTTGTGCCAAATTTGTTGGAGAACCATTGAAAAACCTCTAATAAACTATTTGCTTTATATCTTTCACCTCCATGTCTTGTGTGTCTAAAGTATTTTGTTCTTGCTTGATAATGTGCTTTTCCATATCTTGTTTGACCAAATAGATAGAGATCCATATTTCTTGATAAAATATGGAGCATGGTTGTATAATATATATTGCATAGTTAACAAATAAAGAAATTCAATTAGAATACCTTACATGAGTCAGACAATAAAGAGACATACATATGCAAAATTCTTACCATATAGTGATTGAAGTGTTGATTAACCCAAGCTTCTATCATTGCCTTTTTAAAAAGGTTCAATTGGTTTTTGAAGTCTTTGAGATCATCATCATTCCACTCAAATTTATCACAATAAAAGAAAACTTTATCTAGTGTTTTCCAAACATTGGCTTTTCTATTCTGATGTCACACGAAATATACATGGGAGTTCATGAAAGTTGCTCTCCGCAGGGACGCTTTGCAAGATGGAAGGCCTCCTTCACAAAAATCGTTTGTCGCAAGGACACTATGCAAGAAAATTTTCAAGAAGAAGTAGAGTAAGGCAAAGATCTCTGATTAAGTTTCAAGAAACCTCTACAAAGATTCAAGAAGCCTATTTCAAGAAGCCTCTACAAAGAATCAAGATCACATAAGGCCTCCACTTACACAAGAAGCTTCTCATCAAGATTCGAGAAGTTTTTTACAAGGAATAGGATAGCCTTAAGACTACACTCATCTCTTCTTATATAGTTTTCTAAATATGTTAATGCCAAAGTTAAAATATTTAAGGATTTAATAGCTTAAAAGCTATTAAACTTAACGTTTTAAAACACTCGCTTTCTTAAAATACCATCATCCTCGTGTTTTTAATGCCGCCATTCTGTGTAAATTAACAACCAAACTGCCGACTTCAATACATGACATGCCACGTAGTTCTTTATCAACGATCGTCAAATCCCCTTGTGATCTGGATTCATAGCCATGATTCTTAATAGATTACCATTTTTCCTAAATGTTGTCACCATATGAACCATTATTGCCCACGTAACCTTTCCAAAGCACGTGTAGCCGCCCATCATCATTGATAATCACCATCTGATATTCTGATAGCTTGCAAAAACAATTACTCTGTCTCCTTCACAACCTAATCAATAGCATCTATGTGGTCCCTTAGCACTAGCATTTGGATTCTTTATTTCTTTTTATCTTCCGATTTTGACTCATTCTCTATTTTAGTCCTATGCCCATGGCTAATCTTCATCCCATTGAGCTTTAATGGCGGTATCAAGATCATAGTTTTTTCTATCATCTTGATGAAGAAGAATCTTCCTCTTGCATGCATTCAAAGCAAGAAGATCTTAGAATCCCCCCAAATGCTTTAGCTGTATTGGCACTTGAGGGCACTTGAGTCTTCATGCAATGTTCTTCTTAACTATTGCAATATGGACCTTTCAAGCCTTGCATGCCCTTATACATCTTGCTAAAAATTATTGGATGCACCAAGTCTCACATTGGTATCCTCAAATATAATCTCCCCATCACCAACAAAATGTCCAAAAGACAATATTCCACCACTGAGAAAACTTCTTTTACCCAAGTCTAAAACATAGTAGGTAACCCTTTGCAAAGATGTGAATACCATCTTAATCCTTTGCTACTTGTTTTCCACACCCAATTGTTACCTTTCACTATCATCACCTCTTGCTTGATTCATGCAATGTGTCCTAGTAGAAATATGCTTTGAAATAGAACTTCATGCCCAATCAAACATGATTTAAAGAAGACATTCAATATCGAATCCATGCTATGCAACCAATCACATGATGTTCACACAAAAATTAGGGATGCATTGAAGAACTGTGCCTAGCCTATCTACATGTTCTCATGCATCATGCTAAGTGCGAACAAAAAGACAGACACAACAGAAAACAAATTCCTAATGGCACTGGCTAATGAGTTCAATTTCCTGGTGGAAAACTCCACCCTCAGGTTCACACAGGTGGACGTGCAACGTCATGACCACCCCCTACAAACCTGCACATCCTCCGACATGTGCCAACTTATTTACCACTTGCAACATTGTTTCCACTAGGATGATATGGGTAATCGTCTAGGTAATATGAAAAGTAGGTAAGTTGACATAGGTTATCACAATATCCTCTTGGATCATATGGACGAATCAAAGTAGCTTTTTTTTTGTAGATCATCACAGCATCCAGTGGCTTGATCTTCTCTCCTACAAAAATCTCCTCCATAGCATCCTTCTCTTCTTTGGCTGGTTGATCATCATTAGATAATTCCGTGACTCCAATTTTTCTTTCCTCCTTCAATGAAACAAGTTTTATTTGTGCTTTAACCACATTGACATTTATATCCATATCCATCTCCATAAATGACATAAAAATTGGGAAATCCTCATCACTTTCCAAAGGTAATCTAACCTTCTTGTCAATTGTCTTATATTTTATTTGTACTTCGCTTCTTTGCTACAACCTACAAATTTCAGCTCTTGCTGTAAATACCCTAGTAAACACAAATTTTACTGTGTATAAATAGTACCATGTAAATATTTTTGTTGAAAATTTTCCATCAAAGAACACTTTTTGCTGATAATTCTCAACACCCAAATTTTCTTGCAGCATGAAATCAACAATTTCACAAGTTATTGCTAGAGAATGGACTTGTAAGACATATTACAGTTTTGATTCTCAATTTTCAGCAATGTTGAAAGAATCCTCCATAGTATCCGAACATGATAGCCCATCATAAAGACCATTAGTAATCTTCTCATCAAAATTATTCTCCTCAATCTTCTTCAAGTCCGTAGTCATCTCAATGTCGGAAAGTAGCTTGAATCCAGGTTGCTTTTTCGGCTTCGAATCCTTTGTCTTCGGGGCTTTCTGATCTTCCTATACTTTTGGCTTGTGAACATCAGCAATACTCTCCTCTATTCCTGAAGAATAAGGCTAAGAAACTGGATCACTCCTCCTAGTCACCCTCTTTGAACCTTCAAGCCAATCATCATCTCTTTTTCGCTTCTCCTCAACAAGTACTTTGAATCCCTTAGATTGTGCCATATAGGCATAGATAGAAGTTGGGGTTGAAATTGGAGTTGGACTAAGCAACTGCTACTCCCTTCTAGACATCTTGATTTGTAGGTCTTTTAAGTTCTTTGATATCGCATCCATCATATCTTCGACAATCGGTTTTGCAGTTGGCCCGACAACCACAACATGAATAGGCGTAGGCATAGACACAAGCTGAGAAATAGGAGAAGTAATAGATGGTGCAACATGAGAAGTAGGAGAAGCCATGGTAGGAGAAGACATTGTTGGTGGTGATTGCATCCCATTCTGCAAGTGAACCTTCCATCTCCGCCTCTTTGTCAGTGTAGAAAACCGCATTGACAACATCCTGCCAATCCATCTTCAATCCCATATGCTGCGTAGTACAATCCTCTAGCAACTCTCCGAACTCATCCTAAAGTGCGTTCATGCAGAAAATCAAGCTAAAAATCAGTCCATACAGGTATGTTTTTCTTGAGGAATTTGGAATGGCTACACGACAGTCATTCCGAGAGTGGGTCTACATGCCAAACAAAGGTCTAGCTGCTTCAGAATTGATATGAGAATTTGAAGAGAGGTATAGTCAGCTTGATGCTATTGAACAAAGAGCATTGGATGTTGAGAAAGTTGAGATTTTCTTGTAAGCTGCAGATCCTGCTCTTCAGGAAGAATTAGGAGAGCTTCTTGAGGATCACACAAAGCCTATGGGTCTTAAAATAGATTAGCAAGATGCCCAGGATGCGGTCTCGACTTTGACCAAGAGGCGGATATGGAAGACCCACCTACAGAATGGATCTATGACACCGACACCGCCTTCTGCTCCTATGTCTGCTTCTACCCCTATCATTTCTTCTCTTGCTCAGCCAGTTACTTGGCCTATGCCAGTGCCTACTGTTTCTAATCCTCATGTTTCTCATGTTCCAAGACCGATGCCAGCTCCTTTTGCTCCAAAACCATCCGCTCTGTCAGATCCTTCCTCTCTTGATGACATAATCAAAGGCATAACAAATTTGACACTGGAGTTAGTTAAAGAAGAATTGGTGGGGAAATTGAAAGAGCAGTTTGCTTCAACCGTGCCTACTATTTCTTCTAGTGTTCCTAGTGCACCTAGGAGAGATCGAAGATGTATTTGGTGTGATAGTGCGGACCATCAGCATTGCAGGGATTGCGAATCTTTTCAAGATGCAAGGAAAAAGAATTTGGTATTTTGGGGACAAGATGGCAAGATCTCATTGACTGAAACAGGAGCTCTGCTTGCTACCAATTTTGGGAAAGGCGGAATGAAGAAATTAGTAGATGACATGGCTGCGCGTACTTCTCATGTGGCAGCTAGAGGAGATGCTTCTGCATATGGAGTCCAGATTGAGAAAGGATCAGAGAATCAGTCAACATTATGGACCTATATTATGGAGACGGCAAACAAGGGGAAAATTGAGCAGACTGTTTTCACTAGTGCAGGTTCTAGTATCAGGTGTGAGACAGGTTGGGATTTGCCTGTTCTAGAGGGGGTGAGTTTGTTACTCCACCTACTGTAGGGCCATCTTTGAGACCAGGGCCAGAACAACAAATGGAAGATGCTCAAAAGAAAGAAAAAGAGGCAGGAGCCTAGATAGATTTTCATCCTTCTGTCTTCGTTCATACATCTCTTTCAGAGAGCAAATATCCTCTATATGGTTCTTTCGCAAATAGTAGGAACAGAAGGCTCCAAGAATTGTTGGTTTTCAGGTACATTCAGTGGCTAAATGTCCCGCTTGATGACACTTTCCGCACTATGTATTAGAGCGCATCACATCTGTGGTGAAGACTCTTTCCTCTTGCCGACTGAAAAGCAAAACTTCATGCAGATGCTAAAGAACCATGGTAAAGCCTTTTCATTTCAGCCACATGAAATTGGCTATGTGGATCCAAGCATTGTGGCACTAATGGTAATTTTTACAGTCCCACATGTGCCTTGGAATCTTAAACCAATTCCGGTTCCAAGGGCTCATTTGCCTAAGTTATTGGAACTTTTAAATGAAAAGATAAAAATGCGAATATTGGAGCCATCTTCAGCTCCATATTCCAACCGATGGTTTACCGTACCTAAGAAGAATGGATCTTTACGATTCATTCAAGATTTACAACCCGTCAATAAAGTCACTATTAGAAATGTTGGATCAGGACCAATTGTGGATGAGTTTGCTGAAGCTTTTGCAGGTAGGGCAATCTATTCTATGGGAGACTTATATTCAAGCTACGACCAATTTCAGCTTGCTTTGGAAAGCCGAGACATTACCACAATGAAGACGCCTCTTGGCCTAGTCCGCATGTGTACTCTACCTCAAGGGGCTATGAATTCAGTAGCTTACATGATGAATGCTATGCATAAAGTATTGAGGGATTATATTCCTCAATTGACTCTTCCTTTTCTTGATGATGTTCCAATCAAAGGATGTGAAGTTCATGAGAAAAATGAAGAACTCAATGAACTTGGATGTCGAAAGTTTGTTTCTGATCATATTAATGATTGTGCTCAAATCTTGTCTAAATTAGAAGAAGTCCATCTTACTCTTTTAGGAGCTAAATCTGTTTTTGGAGCCGAAGAAGTCCTTGTGGTCGGACATATGTGTGGTCCATATGGCCGAAAGCCTTCTCCATCCAAAATAGATGCTATCGTCAAAATGCAGGAAGAATGTACAAATGTTTCAGAGATGAGAAGATTTCTTGGTGCATGTGTCTTCTACCTTATTTGGATACCACATTTTGCCCATGTTGCTGAAAGTCTTTATCAGCTTCTAAGAAAGGGCCAAAGGTTTCTATGGGAAAAAGAACACACTCAGGCTATTCGAAAACTCAAGAAAATGCTGAGTTCAGCCCCCACTTTAAAAAGGGCTAACTACTCTAATGGACAGCCCATTATACTCACAGTGGACACAAGTCCTATTGGAATAGGATGGGCAGTTGGTCAAGACGACCTTGAAGGCAAAAGATATGTAATCCGCTTTGTAGCAAAGGTTCTTAATGAACGACAAAGAAGGTATGCTCAAATTAAAAGAGAACTTTGGGGAGTAGTAACTGCATTAAAATGTGGCAAGAAATACTTCATGGGCGCACATGTTATAGTTGAGACAGATTGCCTTCCACTCTTAGGCATGATCGGCAACTGTTCCACTCCCGACATAGCCATGCTAAGATGGATAGCCTATATTAAATCCTTAAATCCTGAGTTGAAACATATTGCAGGTAGAGATAATCCAGTTGCTGACATGCTTTCACGTGCCAGATATATGAATAAAGATGAAATGATGGATGAAGAAGAATCAGAGTTTATAAATGATGCTGTTAATGCAGGTACAAATCAAAAAACAGCAAGTATAGCTGAATCTAATATTGACTCAGCAGTCAAAAATGTTGGTACAACAAAAATTACAGCAAGTACATCAAGTTCAGCTGCTAAAACAAATGTTACATCAGCAAGGAAGGATGAAACAACCAAAGAAGGACAATGGACAGCTAGTAAACAACATATTCAATGTTTTGTTATGGTTTGTTCACACTTTAAAGAAGAATATTATGCAGATGATTGGCTAAAAATTGGCAAATTTTTGAGCACTATGACAAAGAAGGAAGATTGGACTAATGAAGAATTCAAGAGGATTAAGAGAAAATCTTATGGTTTTTTTCTTAAAGATGGTTACCTTTGGAGGCATGCGAAAAAGAAAGAAAGGGCACATGTTCGTGTCTTAGGAGATAAAAAGACACAAAGACAGGTCATGCAAGAATTCCATGAAAGCCTATTGGCTGGTCATAGAGGCATATGGGGCATTTTTGCCAAAATAAAAGAGAAATTTTGGTGGAAAAACATGTATAAAGACATTGAGCATTTTGTTGAGTCTTGTCATGTTTGTCAAATGTATTCTATGGTAAAGCATAGAGATGGGCTTCAACCTACCTATCCTTTATCCATTCACTATAGATGGGTTATTGATTTAGTAACCATGCATACAGGAATTTGGAACATGAGATATCTAGTACTTGCTAGAGAAGATCTCACAAATCAAGTGGAAGGAAAGGCCTTGACAACAAAGTCCACTCATGCTGTTTGTAGATTTTTACTTGAAGAAGTATTTTGCATGTATGGATATGTTGCTAAAGTAATTGCTGATAGAGGGGAATTGGATGCCGATGAGGCTCGCCATTTCTTTGCTCAATTGGAAATTAAGCTATCTCTTACTTCAGCCTACAACCCTGAAGGCAATGGTAAGAGTGAAAGAGGTCATTAATCAATTCTTAAAGCTTTAGCAAAATCATGCAAAGGGAAGTTGAGGGAATGGCCTAAAATGCTACCATTCGCATTATGGGCTGATAGAACTACCCATAGTGCAGTGATAGGATATATGCCAACTGAACTTATATATGGACAGCCACCTGTTATGCCTATTGAGGAATCCATTGTCACATGGAGTATCTTGCCTTGGGATGAAGGCATGAATAGAGAAGAATTTTTGTCTTTACGCATAAGGCAACTTGAAAGAAGGCCAGAAGATGTCAAAACAGCCATTGAAAGGCTAAAAACAGCAAGAATAAAGAATAAGAAGAGGTTTGACAAGCATCATCGACTCCATCCAAGAGCTATTCAAGAGAATGATTGGGTTCTTGTCTATGATAGCAGCCTGGAAAATCAAAATAATGCTCATAGGAAGTTAGCCAAGCGATGGTTTGGACCATATGTTGTAAAAGTAGTACATAATAATGCTACTTACTCTTTGGTTGAAATGGATGGGACCATGATTAAGATTCCAATAGCTGGGAAACGAATCAAACTCTTCAAATGAAGAGAATCTTCAACTTATGAACTTGATGACTTAGATATGAGCCCTCTACTTGAAGACATGCAGGAGGAAAAAGCCTTAGAGAATGAAGATGAAGAAGAAAACCCTCCTTGACCTGTAATCTTATCAAATGGCACATGCCGGAGGATGTGCAGGTTAGGAGGGGGTGAATGTCAAAGAGTTTACTATTCATAATATAAATCATGGGATTCTTATGAACACAGAAGAGCTTCACTGGAAGTTATATGAGGAAATTGCATACAAAATTCAGACATTGTTATCCAATAACCTACTTAGTTACACAAGTTCTTTTGTATCTAGCATATAATTTTGAGTTATACCATGTATATTTATGAAAAATAAGTCTATGGGAACCTACAACTTGGTCAATTGGAAGTAATTGACAGTCTGCAGGATAAATCACATTGATTCAGGTGCAAAAATATGGTCAGAACCTAAGAAAAATGCCAAAAGTTGTGAAAAGTCTACTAGGTCCACATGGGACCTGAAGTAATAGACTTAAGTGACCAGCAAGTGACCTGGGTAGGTCAAAAAGTGACCAAGGGCTGAGCAGGGAGCAGCCCGGATTTTTTAGTGCAAAATGCAGGCTGCACAGACTAAAGCAAACTGGAGAGAGCTGGAGCTATGGTGCATGATTTGGAGCATGCAAACTGAAGATCAACAGGCCCAAACACTGAAGATGTAAACATGGTGAGAGCTCCACTTCTCTGCCCATTTGGTCTGACGAAAATGCATGCTGAAACAGTCTATAAAAGACGGAAATCTTAGAGAAAAGTATTCAGCCTGCTCTTATGCACGACTTCTCTCATTTTGTCTATCTTATTCTTGGTCCAATGAAGCCCGACTTGTACCCAAGTACTTGAGTGACTTTGGGGCAAGCAAAGGGTGAGGATATTGAAGGTATACGGGCTATTAAGGGCTGAAATAACCAGTCATAAATAGGGCAGCCCACTGTTATGGTCCATTTTTATGAGCAAACATGGGATTTATGTGGTTGTAATGGAAGTAAATGTCCTCTTTTCATCAGGACATTGTTCATTAATGATCAGAAGTGCTTCTTCTTGAGTTTATGCACTCATTTTGAGCTTGATTATGGGCTGGAATTTTCTGTTTTAAAACAGGACTGAAGCTAAAATTATGCTTCTTCAATTCATTTCATGTATCTTTGGCCCAAATCTTGAATGCATTTGAATGTGTCAACAAAATACTTGTTCCAAAGGGTTGAAATCCATCTATGTACTTGAAATAAATGACATTAGATCTTGCATTTGATATTCATAATTGAATTGAGAATCTGAAAATATCCTTTATGATATGATGTATGTATCCAGAGGCATTTGATGTAATCAAGATAGACTTATTTCTTCCGTTCATGTATGCTAAGTACATAGTGAAAAAGCTTGAACTCTTCTTCCGTACCTAAATCATTTCTAAATCCCGGATCTTATTAAACCCCAATCTATTTTCCCTTCCTGAACCTTGAATCCTAAACTCCTCTTTTGCACTAAAGCCCCAGCGGTAGACCTTCAACCATTAACGCGACGACAGCGCGGTGTCACAACATCAAGCTTGTCCATTATCAGCATGTTCCTTAAACTCCATTATGTAGGGATTTCTAGTGATTATATCTAATAGTTGAGCCACAATTCCTAGAGTTTGTCTTACTAAGTCTCCCATGAAAGTCTAGGAACCTTCTAGCCTTCACTCCACCAATAGATGGCTTTTTGGGGACACAATTGCCACCCTTAGACTTTTAATGATCTGGTTCAATAAAAACATTACCACCATGCAAACCAATTGCAGATAAGACTTTTTCAATCTTTGTTATAGCATCTATTCTAGAGCTAATAATGGCTTCAATTCCACGCAAATCCTATATAAAGATGAACAAGCTTTTCAATTATCCTACAAAGCACATGAAGTATACAGATATGGGCATTCACTAAAGGAATATCTAGGATTGGCTTAAACTGTGGATCCTTATTGTGCCTAGAGGGAGCACTATTCCAATTAGTTGAGTTCAACTCTATGGCTGGGGACATGCAATATAGGCAAGGAGATCTAGAGTTGGCTCCCTTTGATACATTGCACATACATTTAAGTGTCTTTAAGTCACTAGCTATGTGCCACTCAATCTTATAGTTCCCAAATCCTTCAACAAATAGCTCTTCTCCTGCTTGTTGTCTCTAAATAACACTAGGTATTGGTGCTCAATGAAAAACCCAATACAATATATCAAAATCCTCTGTATCTACTTCGAATGCTTGTAGCCACTAGATGTTGTGTTATGATTGAGCACTAAATGACATTGAGTGATTGCAATGATCTAATGAAAGTGCTCTATTCATCAAGGTAATAGAGAACCTCGATCGCTAGTTTTGTATATTTTAGACTCTCACTTTCATCAAGTTTAATCACCACAAATCTAGCCACTCCTTGTGCCTCTTCTAGTGACAAGTCATAGAATCTAAACATTGTAGGGTGGGCAAGTCAATGAAAATATTGTTAAATTCATTGAATACAACTTTCTTTTTCTTGCCCTAAAAGCTAGCCTTGATATGGAAAGGCTCACCTAGAATCTCCATCACTTTGTTATTCACTCTCTGTCTAATAGTTCTAACTATAGATGGCCTTGGAAGTATGCAATTACTTACTTATCGTTGCTTCATATTTGAGTGTAAAAGCTGGAAAAGTTGTATATAAGCATCTCAACTGATACCAATATCATCTAGTGTCTTATGCACTAACTCAATATCCAAAGAATGATCCTTTATAAATGAATCCAAGCATTGTTTCTTTGCCTTTTTAAATTTCTTCTTCTCCAAAATATATTTTGAAACTACTAAAAGAAGAAGATGATAATAAAACTGAGATGCTTTCAAAGAATCTCTTCCACTTGCAGTTGGTTGAAGAAGAGACCTAAACAAAATCAACATCACAAATCAATACAATTAATTATAAACAAAGACATATTTAATATTTTTAAAGTGTAAAAAATGTACCTTGCTACTTGGATTCTTTTACTACAACCACCACCTCCTCGTGTGAGACTCTCAATATTTCTAAGAGCCTTTTGTCAATTTCGAAGGCCTAAAATAGTTTGCTTTTGTTGATACAATTTGATATGTTTCTCCAACGAATGAATCCTCTATTGAAAACCCTCTAACTTCTGTAGTAACTCATTGTTATGTTTTAATAAAAGATGGTTCTCCAATTTGAGGACATCTTTATAACTGCCTACCTATCAGTTATCCAGGCACGTTTTTAGGGGTCCATCGAGAGACGAATCTAAGCGTCATTGCCTGGCACTCCCATGGACTGTTTCGGGGTTTGTCGCCTAGGGTTTCTTGAGTCCGCCTCGTAACGAAACATTTGCGGCCAACAAACCCATTAGGATCGACCTGAAACTTGGGTTCCTAGTGGTCAAGGTCTCCTGATAGCATTCTAGCATTAGGTTTTGGACATCCTACTTTATGTAGAGATACCCAAGCTGAAGAAGATCCATGCCACACTTGGTTCAAAGAGAATGAAAAATGAGAGGGATGCGCCACTAAACCTATCTACCAGTAGGATATAGTCCCATTCTGGCCCCCTAAAATGGCATGAATCGGGTTCTAACCTGATGGGACCTAAAATAGGCCAGCACTGGCTCATGCACTAGCCGGACCTCTATCATGCGCTCAACAACCCCACGGCCTCGCGGCCAGGAGCATAGATGACACATACATCATCTTCCTAAACATATTGCGTTTGTATTACGTTTTATAGTCCAACTCTAACCCAATTAACACTCCTCAGAGGGAGTCCCAGCACATTGCCAAATAGCACGAAGCACAAACATAGGAGGTCCTCCAACGGCTGAATGCCGCTACCTCAGTGCGACTCTCCTACACCTTGGGGATTGGCCCCTCGATGCGTCGCTAAACATATATATAACATACGCACACAAACTTCTCTCTTTTATGATTCGCATATTTCCAGGAGATATACCATGCTTCCTCACTTTCTTTCCCTTAGACCCAATGCTTAGCCTACAGCTTAGGACAACCTTACTCACTCAACGTTGGTCATATTCCTCTAGAAAGCAATTGCCATGCATCCAGGAGGTATTGTCTGATACTTTTTAAATTTCATGCTTCATGCAAATTGTGAATGTCCATGTGCTCAAACAAAGGAAAATCAGCATTGTGCTTAGTGCAAAAACATTCTTTCAATGGATTTGACTATCGCTCGTATGCTGCGTTGCATGAACCTAGCACCGAGAAACCCTCGTGCTACTAGGTCCTTAATTTCTAAATATCGATCAACCTATATGGTTTGCATAAAAAACCAGCAAGCTTTTCATCATTTCATTCAGCATTTAAACACTTTTTATACACTCTACCCCCTCACCCGTTTAGATTGTGCATGGTGCATAGGTTTAGGGTTCATTTTTCACATTTTTATTGTACAAAAAGCCATAAAAACTCACTAAAACATAGAGGTAGGGCTGAACTGAGGCTAAACCTCATACTTCAGATCCCCCATACATCCACAAACATGAATCTTATTTTTTCTTAATTTTCGACACTCAAAATCTATTTTTCCCTTATTTTTCCTATTTTTCTTGTATTTTTTGCAATATTTAATAACTAAAAATTAAAAATGAGTTATGGGCTGTGGCCCTTAGGTTCATTTACAGCAAAAAGACCAGTTTAGTTGGTATGTCTTATTATATTTTCCATTGATATCTCAAAAACACCCAATTTTCCCATATTTTGCATATATACGGGTTTTTCACTACTAATTTCATCCATAACACTTATGATTTTTTGATTTTCTGATCATAAATAGTTGGAAGACATTGCAAACAACATTATAATGCATAATCATCCCATGGGAACAAGTATTCGTGAAGCAAATTGCATTAAAACACCATTTTCCTTTGTAAAAATGAGATTACTATTCTTTGCGGGTTGCGGGTTTTTATTTGCCATATCTCGGGACTGATTTCCAGCCACTATTAATGCTCATGATAGTCCACAATCAGCAATCTTCAATCTTCTTACACCATGGAGCAATCCGGTCATCATTGGACAAGCATCCATCATCCATTCTTCTTCCACTTCTTCACCACATGAATCTGCCTTTAGAGGAGAGAGAGGGAGGAGAGAGAAAGACTAGATTTCCATCTCAGCATTCAGGCCACCAATGGAGGAGCGAAGATAGGCGATAGAGTCCACAGACAGAGGGGAATGAAGCCCCATAATCCATTAGGCAGGGTATGTGTAAGCTGCATGATGCCCTCCATCCATTCATGGCGCAAAAATCGGCGGTGTTCTTCCTCCACGTTTCCTTCTCCTTCCCACAATTTTTCATCCAACATGCATGTGTTTTGGTTGGGGGTTAAAATTCCCCCAAAGGGCACCCCCCTTTGGTCCATGTTGTGGCCACCCTTTCAAATCTTGACCAATTCTTGGCCATTTCCCCGTCCGGACTCGGAATTGAGCTCTGAAAAATCCTGGGTGTCTGGCTTGGCATCCCACATTGGCCGGTAACTCGTGTCAACCTGCACGACTGTCTAAAAAATTATGAAAAATCAACAAGTGTCGCTCGGGCACCTTTAAAACACTTTGGCGCTTAAAATCGTCCTAGATCGAGCCGCCGCCTTCGACGTTGAATATTTTTCCCTTGATATTCATAATTTTTAACTATTTTTAAGCACTTCTCGGCACCTAAATTCCGCTCTCATAACCTAACAATTACTAAGGTCGGTCATCAGGTAAAACCTTGTGAGAAGTCTCCCTATTCTTTGGGACCACCCTACTGTAGGACAGGCTCGTCGGGGGTTTTGCCAGCCCGCTTCCCTCATTGGGCATTCTTTAGTTATCTGATTAGGTCCTATTACATTTTTGTGTGACATTTAAAATCAACTTCCTTAATTAAGACGTTTAGGGAATAGGGTTTCTTCACGTAATTTACAGCACATACACGAAAATAGAGCAAGTAGTCCTTTTGACAAACAAGTTCCTTAACTTATCTTCAAGTTAATCTTTGTCTTCTACTACCCATACAAGAGAAATTATGTATCCCTTATGCCCTACAGAAGTAACTGGTCCAAATCACATGGCACCACGAATTCCATCCTTTATCTAGAATAGGATCCTCCAATGCCATAGACGTTGGGCTCACAGCAATATTCAACTCTGTTCTAGACTAGGCAAGGGCATGCAGAGCTCCACCTAAACCCAAGTAGCCTAGGAGTAAGAAACAACTTCTGTGGTTGGCCTTTTCACCACTCGACCTTCATTCCATGAATGGGGCAGTGCCCTTTTCAGGTTGAAGCGTGATGTAACCTTGGAGATGATCTACCTGCATAAAATATCATTTCCTTAATTAATCAAATTAAGAATCAAGCACAATCAAGGCAATCAACCTAATATCATTTTCCAAGAAAACATTCCTTTATCCCCATGGAAACTTGTCATCACAGACCCCTGCCATGAATTTACCATCAATCAGAAGTACTTGGAATAATCATCCAAACCACAATCCCAATTGATTGTAAAAATATTTAAAGTGTTGTTTGATCAACCAACGAAAACAATTGTATTCTTTCCCAAACATTGCAAGAATAGTCACAATAACTTGTCCATCACATATTTGCTCTCTCCCTTGGGATCAAGGAGCGATTCTATGTGAAATTTACTTAACAATTTGGCTAAGACTCATGCCAATGCCTCAAACAACTATGCAAGAATGTAAATTCTATTAAACACTTACATTGATCGACAACACGACCTTTTTCGCAACAAGTTTAGAAGTATTGATCTTTACTTGGTCCTATGGTTTCCTAATCATTGAGCTCTTCATTTTCCCTAGAGTTGTTGTTTGCATCTCAAGGCATCTTAGTTTTAACCCTTATGATCATTGTTTGTACTAGCTACGCATAAACCAAGATTCCAATCTATCAAACATGAGCGATCCCTTTGTGTTGTTAGCAAGAGCTAGGACAAAGGCCTAGAGTTTTGAAAATGATTCTCTTTAGGCTAGGTTGCTTTCCATGTAGCCCATTAGGCATGCAAGTTGCAGCATATACCTTCAAAGTGATGAAAATGCCCTACTATTGTGAGGACAGCAAGCTGACAATACTTGAAGCCCTATATGTTGTTTATAAATTTATTGCATGGCATCTACATGCAATTAACTTCTCCTAATACATGTATTTGAGAACTCAATTCTTCGAATAATCGAGGCGAAGTTTATCTTTTTGAACGATCTATTCTCATGTGGTATAGTTCGGGTCTAATGCATCTCATGCGGGAATCAAAGCAAGCATTTATTAATTTGAAAATACATTACTTACGACTGGTACCGTAGTTGGAATGGCAGTGATGCCCTTGCATAAGGCTTCATTGCTTGTCATGGGATTGCCATCCACGTGTGACATTCTTTGCTTGGGGCTATTCTCGATCTTTGTCTCCTTTAGACACTATAACACCATATTGGGGAATATGGGAATTTCCCATAAGTTTGGGACACGTGGTCAAATCTTTGGATTTGTCATAACTTGAACACTATAACTCCAAATCGAGTGCTCTATAGCTCAATAGATTCCATTTTTCAAGCACTTTCCAATGATAGGTCACATCATATAGTTTTGAGAAACTTATGGGCATGTTATCCGGGTACCACCTGTTTAGTATTCAAAAAATGGGAATTGGGAGATTCCCAAACTCACTAATATTGTATTCTATTCGCACAAGACTTTAGTTCCTTTTACTCGATTAATGGGGGACTATTTTGGAGAGAGATTTAAGCTTGCAAGGGTGGAGATTAATCTTGTGGGAAAGGGAATAAACTTGGAAAAGAAGGAAAAGAAAAAAAATGTGTGTGGCCACCCTCAGGGGAAGAGAAGGAGATCCTTCAAAAAGTCTCTCTTCCTCTATCTCTCTCTCTTCTTCTTCTTCTTCTTCCTCTTCTCTCTCTTCTCACCTCTCTTCTTTCTCTCCCTCTCTCCCTCTCTCTCTCTCTCTCTCTCTTTCCCTCTCTATCACCCTCTCTCTCCCTCCCTCCCTCCCTCTCTCTCTCACCCTCTTGCTCTCAGCGAGCCCTTCATCTAGGCCTCCCTTTCCTTTAGCGCGCCGTTCAAGGCCCTCTTCCTCCTTACGATGGGGGGGGGTGGTTTATATAATGGGGAGTGGTGGGTATTATTGGGGGGGGGGGGAGCAAATGGGGAGAAAGTGGAGTGGTGGTGGGGGTGACCACCACCTATTTTATGTCAAGAATCGCATGGTGGGGGGACTTGCTTGAGGTGCTGCGCCAAACACACACTATATACACAAAGAGGAAGCTCACTCAAGAACACAAGAAGAGAGATGGAGGCCAAAACGTTTTCTTGCTAGTTTCTTCTTCTTCTTCCACACACTATACAATGTACACAAAGTATAGATAAGACACAACATAAAGGAAATTGGCCTACTAAGTCAAACAATGCATAACCAACTACACTAATTGACTGGCGCTATGTCTTTGCCAGCTGTAGGTAGGTGTAACAAACTAAATATAATAAGTGATAAGTCAATGACCATGTGAGTATCATAATGACCACCAATGTGCTAAGTGTAGACGTGCGGACCCATCTAGCCAGGCGGTCCATCATCAATATCTGCATGTGTTGAGCTTGCCATCTCAACATTTTACATGATTGGGGGGGGGGGGGGGCTCCTTAGCCCTCTAGGTGGCCATAGGCTTTGATATGCCCAAGGGGGGGCCTTGCCCCCTCCATCATCTTTATCATCAACTTCCTCTTCTACTTCGGCTTTGGTAGCATTAGTGATGTCTTTCTCCTCCCTCGTTAACTTCATTCCCTCTCCTTCGTCATCGACCACTTCTTCTTCTTCCTCCTCTAACGTCCACTATTTCCTCCCTCTCACATAATTTGTGTCGTCATTGTTTTCTCCTTCTTCCCCATGCCACCTAACCGGCGTTGACCAAGGGGGAAATATTTTTAAAAAATCTATTAATTTCTATTGATTAAGGGGGGGTTTTATGCGACGGGGATATTACATCCTCTCCCCCTTAGAGAACTCGAGATGTCCCCATCTCGAAAGAACTGGGGAAGACAAGAATTAATTGGGCTTAAGGCTTGTGGGTTAGGACCCACCATGCGTCTGCTGTGCTACTTTTAATGACTCAAGTAGCGACACTCATATTATTGCGAGGTTTTTCTCTAATACCAACTGTAGGGTGCCCTGTCTAGGCACATTTTAGCGGTCCATTGATAGACAAATCGAAGTGTCACTGCTCGACACTCCCATCGAATATTCCAGGGTTTGTCGCCTAGGGTTTCTCGAGTCTGCCTTGCAATGGAAAACGTTCACGGCCAAATCTACTAGGATTGACCTAAAACTTGGGTCCCTAGTGGTCAAGGTCTCCTGACAACATTCTAGCATTGGGTTTTGGACATCCTATTTTATGCTGAGATACCCAAGACAAATCAGATCCACATTGCACTTGGTTCAAAAAGAATGGAAAATGAGAGGGATGTGCTTCTCAACCTCTCTACCTATAGGGTATAGTCCCATTCCAGTCCCCTAAAATGGCATGAATCAAGGTTCTAACCTAACAATTGCTAAGATCGGTCATCAGTAAAACCTTGTGAGAAGCCTCCTAGCTCTCTAGGACCACCCTACCTTAGGACAGACCCGCCCACCCACTTCCCTCAATAAGAATTCTTTAGTTATCTAATTAGGTCCTATCATATTTATACGTGATATTTAAAATAAGCTTCCTTAATTAAGCCTTTTAGGGAATAGGGTTCGTTAGCATAATTTACAGCACAGACATGAAAATAGAGCAAGTAGTCCTTTTGACAAACAAGTTTCTTAACTTATCTTCAAGTTAATCTTTGTCTCCTGTCCATATAGGAGAAATTATGTATCCCTTCTACCCTGCAAAAGTAACTGGTCCAAATCACATGGCACCACAAATTCCATCCTTTATCTAGAATAGGATCTTCCAACGCCATAGATGTTGGGCTCACGGCGATCTTCAACTCTGTTCTGGACTAGCAAGAGTGTCCAGAGCTCCACCTAAACCCAAGCAGTCTAGGAGTAAGACACAACTTCCGTGGTTGGCCTTTTCACCACTCGACCTTGGGCCCATGAATGGAGCGATGCCCTTTTCAGGTTGAAGCGTGATGTAACCTTGGAGATGATCCATCTGCGTAAAATATCATTTCCTTAATTAATCCAATTAAGAATCAACCACAATCAAGGTAATCAACCTAATATCATCTTCTAAGAAAACATTCCTTTATCCCCATGGAAACTTGTCATCACAGACCCTTGCCATGAATTTACCATCAATCAGAAGCACTTGGAATAATCATCCAAACCACAATCCAACAATCAGTTGATTGTAAAAGAATTTACACTGTTGTTTGATCAACCAACGAAAACAATGGTATTCTTTCCCAAATGTTGTAAGAATAGTCGTGATAACATATCCATCGCATATTTGCTCCCCCTCTTGGGATCAAGGAGCAATTCTATGAGAAACACTTTGGCTAAGAGTCATGCCAAGGTCTCATACAACTATGCAAGAATGTAAATTCTATTTAACACTTACATTGATCGACAAGTCGACCTTTTTCGCAACAAGTTTAGAAGTATTGTTCTTTACTTGGTCCCAGGGTTTCATAATCCTTGAGTTCTTCATTTTCCTTGGAGTTGTTGTTTGCATCTAGCCCAACACCGAATAGGATTGATAAACATAGTAGCTATCGGATGGATCTCAAGGCATCTTAATTTTAACCCTTATGATTGTATTTTGTACCAACTACGCATAACATTAAGATTCCAATCTATGAAACATGAGCTATTAGTTCATGTTGTTAGCAAGAGCTAGGGAAAAGGCCTAGAGTTTCAAAAATGATTCTCTTTAGGCTAGGTTGCTTTCCATGCAACCCATTAGGCATGCAAGTTTCAGCATATACCTTCAGAGTGATGAAAATGCCCTATTATTGTGAGGATGGGAAGTAGACAATATTTGAAGCCCTATGTGTTGTTTATATAATGGGGAGTGGTGGGTATTAATGGTGGGGGACGTGGGGAGAAAGTGGAGTGGTGGTAGTGGTGACCACCACCTGTTCTGCATGACGAGGGGGGGACTCCTTAGCCCTCTAGGTGGCCATGGGCCTCGATACGTCCAAGGGGGGGTGCTTGTTGGCCATGTGGCCTTCCCCCCTCCAACATTGTCATCATCAGCTTCCTCTTCTACTTCATCTTTGTGAGCATCAGTGACGGCTTCCTCCTCCCTCGTTAACTTCACTCCTGCTCCCTCGTCATCGGCCACTTCTTCTTTCTCCTCTGACATTGTCTGCTTCCTCCCCATCACATCATATGTGTCATCATCATCGTCTCCTTCATTCCCTCCTGCTGGCATCAACAAGTGGGGGAAAGATTTAAAAAAATTCAATTAATTTCTATTGATTAAGGGGGGGTTATGCGGCAGAGATATTACAACATCCTTTTCTACAGCCAAGTTAAGTGTATAACCTAGAAACCCATTATAACCATCACCAATGAACCTCCACAATGAAGAGCTATCATATAAAGGCAGAGTGCTATTTTTACTAGGATCTTTGGGATATAGCCTACCATCTAACCAAAGATCAAGATTCTTATTTCCTTCAAACTTGAGTATATGTTTCATAGACTCTGTAATAGTAATGGGTTTTATTCTCTTCCTTATTGGTTCATACTCACTATCCAACTCAATATGAAGATGATAGAGAGATCTTTTGCTAGAGCTATAGAGATCATTGGATGACTGATCCATAGCTAAGGATGTGATTAGAAGATTGGATTGAAAAACTATGCAAATTAGAAACAAGAAGGAAAAAGAAAGAAGAAACTAGTAAGGATGGGAAAGAAAGAAGAGAGTGAGAATGGAGGGAAGTGATCAAGCGTTGAACAAAATTCAAATTGAATATTACTTTTCACTTTAATGAGGATGATTAAGACCTTCATTATGACAATCTTTGACACCTTTATGGCGGGCTACATTTCTAGGTTTGATGTGACCACGAGAATATCACAATAATGACTTATTAACAAATTTTTATATTTTTACTTACCAAAATATATATTTTTAAAATATAAAATTGATTTTATTTACTAAAATATTTTCTCTCTCTAGGATCGCTTAAAGTGCATTTTCAAGACCTCAAAACTCCCTTAATGCTTACATGAATCTTTAGATAATGAGGTAAGACTAACTTGTAAGCATATGTCCTAAGGCATTTTTAGATTTTTAATGATTGGAAATATCTTGAGTTGAGCTTTTGGAATTTCCCAAGAGATAATAAACTCTTCTTGGGCTAAACCCTCAGGAAGACCATATCTCCCTCATTGAAGATTCAACTTTTCCCCTTTGGATTCGTATAGGCCTTTAATTAGTTGATCCTAGATTGCCTACATTATGCCTTGACCAATTACATTAACTTGCTCTTGCATGTCATTTAGCATCCTTTTGGAGGCTTCAACCTTTATAGTAGGGCTATAAAAATGGAGAGGAGATAGGTATTCTTGACCATATAATGCTTGAAATGGTGTGACCCCAATGCTTTATTAGAATGAAGCATTATAGGTGCATTCCACTAATAATAGAAGGTATTAAATTCACTTCTTTGCTCTCTGTTAAAATAGGTTCTCAAAATATCCTCCAAGTCTTGATTGAATGTTTCTATTTTCCCATCTGTTTGAGGACTCTAGGAGTTTACTATTTGTAAACCCTCCATATCACATGCACAATATCAATTGAAAAATACACTTATATGTGAGTTACTTTGAAATAATTACACCCATTTTCTATACAATTTGTAAATAACCCTTTTATATGGCACCCTTTTGTATATAAAAATGCGTAAAAATGATTTTTAATTTTTTTTTTCTTTTGAACTCCCATAGTACCAATTGTGGAGCCGATAGGCCATGTTGAAACATAGTTGGCTATTGATGGCTTGAAAGAGACTAGTCCAAAATTTTGAGGTCAAAAGGGTATCACAATCACTAATGATTCTTTTCAAAATCCATGTAATCATAATATCTTCTTTAATGAATGTCTTAGTGATATATGAAGGACCTCTAGGGAGGGGGCAGTACCCCACTCAATGATCAAAGAAAGTGAAAAGAGATGTAAAAAAGCCAACAAGAAAGGCCATGAACCTTAAGAGTGCCTTGAAGAATTGGATACCAAAAGCTAGATATATTAGCACATGTATTGTAGCTCAGCCACATGGAGCTACCACCCATAAACTAAGATGAAGGTACCTTGTGACATAGAAGGATAACCACTGTAACTAAGCTTTTATTTGTTTCCAAATCCCTATTGTGATCTCAAGTTTATTATGCTCGAAATGGATGGATCTAGATACCCAAGATTTAGTGAATATCTATTGCCTCCCAAACTATCAAGGTATCCTCTAGAACAATCCAAATGCCTCTACAACTTCACAAAAAATAACCCAACAAATCAGATAGTCTAACGTGAAAACACCAACCATGGTAATAAACAATCCAAACTTGTGATAGCTTATAGAAAGAAAGAATTGGCAATGTCACTGATCTTGAACACAACACATTGTTGCTTCAACCTTAAAGTAGAAGCAGGAACTCCCATCACATGTATCAACCACAAAGAAATTGGTGTCATAGTAACTCCAAGTGGCCAACAAGGTACTAATTGTGTAAGTGAAGGCACCAAACAACCACCAATTGTTGTTTCCATCACACAAACCAATAATTATAAGAACAAGGAGAAGACTAATATGAACTCAATGATTATCTCTTTTTGCTTGTTGATAACCTTTCTTGAGAAAAATCAAGATTCATCTATATGAAAACAAGTAATGGCTTCCTCATGAATGTTGACTACCACTAGAACCACAAGAAATAAGTGGAAAAGTCTCCATTCCCACTAACAAAAAGGTAGAACCAATCAAGCATCTAACATGAGCATTGAAGGCAGAATTGTTACATGCACAATCTTTGTTGGCCCGTTCGTTGTTCGGTTGGGAGATACTACAAATGACTTACAGTGAGACTACCCATGTGTCCTCGACTAAGATCTTTGAGAGTCTCTAGCATGGCCATTTCCATCCTGCCGGCCTCTCACAATCAATGCATGTGACATACATGAAGCATCTACATTGTTTCTGTTCACCTCTTGTATTAAGAGGGCACTCTTAAAACATCCTACAATTTTAGCCTATCCTTAGCATATAGAGCCATACGGAAAGTGTCCCACGACTCAATTAGAGTACTAAGTACTCTTATTATCCTACAATTTCAACCCATCCTTAGTATACATAGCCATATGAAAAGTGTCCCTTGACTCAGGTAGAAATAAAGGATGCAAATTATCCTTGAACTCAATCTCTTACAAAGCTAAATGGCTGATGATAAAGTGAAACTCATTCAAATGTATAGACATGGAAGTCCCTTCCTTCATGCAAAGGACTTATCAATTTTTTGAGCCAATACATTTGAGATGCATGACTCTACTCATCATAAAGATTCTTAATCTATGTCCAATTTAGCTCATATGAGATCAGATTTTCAATCACAACATTATATTGAACTTTCTTAGAGAGTGATAAAATGATTGCAGACTTGCATAGATCATCCACTTCATTTCAATCCTCAATCACAATGTTTTTGGATTTTGCACCCCCATTTTTGGGTGGTCTAACTTGCAATTTCTATGCTAAAACATGTCATATCTGTCTTCCAATAGGTGTAGTTGGCCCCATCTAGTTTCTCAATATTGAAGATAACACTGTCATGAGAACCACCAGCCATAATGAGACCAAGCAAGTTCACAAAAGAACAAAATAGGCTACTATAATTTCCTACAAATAAGCCCCAAGACCATTGCTAAATCAAGTAGGAGAGAAGAGATACTGCCAAAGTAATGAATTATCCACAAACTGTAAACAAAAGACTATCAAGAAAAGGTAAATGCTCTCATAAATAGGACAAAGAATTGCAATTACAACATACTATAAACAAGGTACAGCTGTAAGTAATCAAAGCCAAGTATGATCTATCACTGATAAATTGTAAATTGTAACTACCAAGGATATGTTGCACAATGCAAGGTATATACAAACAACTAGCAGCCAACAAACATGTTACTAGTACTCAAAGTTGTCAACCTTAGAATATAATACATCCAATGGCATACCAATCATGCATGGAATAGATCTCACATGTAATAGAAGAGACTTGCCAAAGGCACAATTGAGTGAGCAATAGTAACAGAAGCTCAATACATAGCCTTGTTAGGTGTATGCATCACTAACAATGATCTGATAGAGGTAGGTGCTGGCCCAAAGAAAAATATTAGAATAGCCCACTGGGCATCCACTGCATACATACATCATGAAGAGAGCATAGACATGAAGTGAAGATCCCATGGTTTCACTATAATGAGCTTAAGCTCAACTGCAATCCAATGCACAATGTAACATCCAATGTCAAGTAAGTGGCTCAATACATAAAGCCAAATAGCTCCTATTGAAGCAAAATTTGAATGCTAAATGAGCAAATAAAGCTCAAAATATCATGTAAATGGCATCCATATATCTAAGATCCATATAGTATACATCCAAGGTATCAATACGAGAATGGCATAAACCCACAATAGGTATAAACTATCACAAGTAAGTGCTTGTTGTATGCTATATTATAGCATGAAAATGATATTCAAAGGTGCACCAATGTGAGCTCAATTGAAGCCCAAAAGCATTCCAAGATATGTATCAAGCATCACCAAGTGTCAAGCTAACATTCCAGCATCAATTCCAAGCCTTGAGAACGTCAAATGACAAGAGGCCTATACGACATTCAGCCCTCGTACTATAGTAATAAAATCTCTAAGAAAATTAAGTAGAATGTGTGCTCAAATAAGGTTAATAGCATCTCATAACATTGACATAGCATCCTCAAGTGATTTGGCATCAAAAAGACATTTCAAGAAGGATGAATGACCTCTAGACAATGAGGTAAGTGTTAAAAGACGCAGATGTAGAGCATGGTAGATGCTATGGCGGATGGAAGATGAAGACAAAACTCATGATGACATAGACAAGTAGAGACAAACTGTTACACAAGTGAATTAGGTTCTAAGATGGCAGCTTGGACTCATAAATACAATCTTTTGTAGGACTAACAAAGACAAGACACTTAACTAAAAGTACAAAGCATCATGACATTGTATTCATTCCATATGAAAAGTGGTAGTCAAGTACAATGCTTTATAGTTGTTGGATGGGTACAATTTTCCCTTTCTATGCATATGGGATTCAATCTGCTTGCATGTCCTAAGCCTAAAACTGCCTCATACAAAGAGGCCATAGTGGGTGTGATTGTAAGTATCTCAACACCCCTCCTCAATTACAACCAGAAAGTACATAGTGTGTAGAGGCTTTAGTGAGAGCAACACCTACAAAGTGTGGGCACACCATAAACATGGCAAAACACCAGAGGCTGTCGTAAAATAGGCTAAGTGTGGGTACCACAAACATGATGGTCATCCAAAGGCTGTAATAGGGGCCTCACAAAGTGTATAGAGGCTGTAGTACACAGCTACATGAGGATTTTACAAGCTTATGTCAGAAGCATTAGGGCTAGGCATTACAAGGCTAAAAAATTCTAGTAAAAATAGGATCAAGGACCGTGAAGCCCTTGCGGTTTTTAGAATTTCTTTTGACATAGATATTTTGTTCATTGTAGATGTTGATGTAGTTCATCTTACTCTCTTTGATCATGTGCTTATTCTTTACTTTGCTTGCAGCTTCAGTGTATTTTGCTTTGATCTTTTTGTCCTCTTCTTCTAGGTCCTCTTTGCTTGCAACAGTTGCATCAATCTTCATGTTCATGTCCCCCTCAAGAAAAGGAATCATCATTTTTGAAGCTGTAGATATGTCAAGGTCTTTTAATGAGATCATTCATTGTACTAGAGTGTAGACAGCTTCATTTCCTCTTGTAAGTAGAATGGACATTTTTTAAGTGTAGTATAAATGAGTAACAATAATCATGTTACTTCTCTTGAATGAGTTTCACATTAAGGTCTTCATAATATCCATTGAGAATCAATCTTGAAACTCAAACTTTTTAGTAATAGAGTTGAAATCTAATGTGTCAAAAGACACAAACAATGGTAGTGTGAAAACATACTATGTAGGTACTATGCTTGAACTTGATGTTTAGCTTAAATGTCTTGTTGCTTGCTCCAAATCTTTCAAAGATTGATGATTGGTTGATGTAATATTTGCTAAACACTTGATTGATTACTCGGTTCAGAGTGGTAGGAGCTTGAGTGTGCCAAGAGGAGTGAGAAAATGAAGAAAATTGTAGCTTTAGTGAAGTTTGGCTATGGCTTCTTGGATTAGGGTTTTGACCCAGGCCTAGTTTTTCACAGATTATAGGAGCTACAACGGATCATTTTGAAAAAAAAATTTGATGGAAATGAAGCTCTCTTTATGCTCTATAAAATCACTATGCTAATCATCGAGATCGCTACTGATTCGCGATGTGCAGAGCTGAAGAACATGAACGGGTACAGTTTTGACAGCGATCACAAATTTTTATAATTTTGGATTGGTTGAGCAGTAATGTCAGGCTTTAAGGCTACAACACCAAGTGCCTTGAGGTTAGAAAGATATCCTTAGAAGGAGTCTTGTAAAGGTATTATCTCTGGAGAGAGATCCAAGTACTCCATGAAGGGTATGCCCTATAGATCACAGATTGAGGTTATGGTAGCAACTAACAGAAGTGACAATGCTAAGCTCTAGATAGCAAATATCATGGATTTATGTAATACAAGGAAGCCTTGGGAGTCAAGGAATAAATCTTCAGAAGTGGGCTTAGAGAGATATGCCTTGTAGAGAAAGTTATAGAAGCTTGAAGGAAGATAGGTGCAGACCTGGCTATGGCTACCAAGGGGGAGCAAGTGGAGAAGAGTTGAGAGATAAGCTCATTGAGCTGACTTGAGGTTAAGAGGGACTGAGAGAGTAGAGAAGGGAGTCATTCCATGCCCGAATGGGCTCTGATACCATGTTAAAAGACAGGAATCTAGAGCATGGCACATGCTATGGCAGATGGAATATGAAGACCAAACTCATGATGACATAGACAAGTAGAGACAAATTGTTACACAAGTGAATTAGGTTCCAAGGTGGCAGCTTAGACTCATAAACCCAATCTTGTGTAGGACTGACAAAGAAAAGACACTTAACTAAAAGTACAAAGCATCATGGCATTGTATTCATTCCATATGAAAAGTGGTAGTCAAGTACAATGCTTTATAGTTTCTAGATGGGTACAATTTTCCCTTTCTGTGCATATGGGATTCAGTCTGCCTGCATGTCCTAAGCTTAAAACTGCCTCATACAAAGAGGCCACAATGGGTGTGATGGTAAATATCTCAACAATAAGTGCTTTCCTAAACTATATTATAGCAGATTGCCCTATTTTCATAGTCAATAGCTAAAGCTTGATAACTCAAAATCAATGCTTAATGTTGAGTATTAGTGCCAAGGGTATTGGAGAGGATTGCCCAAGTGCCAATGACCATATGGGAGCTAGAATGAGGTGGGATGAATCAATAGGGAGAGTAGGACAACTAGGTATAAATCACACTAGCTATCCCTACTAATATTGCTACTACTACTGGCCTTAATGAAGCCTTGGGCAAGGCCCAAGAAACCCAAGAAAGGTCCTAGAGAAGGCACAAACAAGCCTTGAAGCAATGAAGGTCAATGCTCACCTTGAATGGAAGGTGCCATGGCTACCAATGGGAAAACCCTATTGTAGGTATCCAAATGCAAGCTAACACAATGCCAGGTTTGGGCTTGAGCTCTTGAGAAGATAGCTCTAATACCAATTGAAGAGAGTGAGCCCAAAGTGGAAGCATGTGAGTAGAAGCAAGAGCTATGTTAAAAGGAGCAAGAGCAAGAGAGAGAGAGAGAGAGACAAGATGTGGGAACTCCAACAGTCACAATGTGTGACCAGCCTTTCCTTATTCAACTATCACTATAAGAATAAAAAATGAAATGACAATGATGGGAACCCACCACATGTAGTGTATAGGTGTGGGTACTATCAGTGTAATTAATACATGGGCGGCTACACACAGGTGCCTTTACCCCTAACATAATATAGGACATGGTTCAATTAATGGAAATGATAGATGATCTCTTCAATGAGACTATGAAAAAAACCTTGTTTGTGTAAGAGAATAGATTAGCAATGAAGAAAAGGGGCAACCAGTTGCATCATCAATTGCATGATTAGATACAGGTATATAATGAATTTTTGGTGCTTTGTAGTAACTAATTAAATACTTGTGCATTGAAAAGAAAAAAAAATATATGGGTATGCCATACGTAGAAAATTTAGCTTTAGAGTGAGGTAAAACAAAATAGATGAGCACACCATCCTTAGCAAATTTAGCTTTACAGCATGGTGATAGCATGCTAAGATGGAGCAGTTAGTAAGCTATTTATCTAGGCCATTCAAAAAACTAGATGGCTAGTAAAACTTTTGTGAAAAATATCTAAATATTTTGAACAATAGCTTTTTAGATTCTTCTCATGCAACCTTTTCAATGATATGTAGGATGGGAGGATATGCCATGGGATAAATATTAAAGTGCAAGCTAGTAAGGAGCTAGTCTATTTTGAACAACTTATTTTGATACCTCCTTACCATGATTTCATGCAAGAGATGAACTGCATGAGAAGCATGGCATGAGCCTTGAGGGGAAGGTCGCTTGAAACTTGATCGTTGTTGATAGTTTCGATGATCAATTGCTCATGGTGTTCAAGTTGTAGCATCAAAAGGGTGCCAAGATATACCCGAACCATCTACATCCTAGATTTTTAAAGGATTGAAGAATGCTTTTCCATAAGGTGTACTAGGCCCTCCCATTTTGTGGGGATATCACAACAAAGTTCACCAAGTGCTATGCATTTGAGAGGTATAGTGCTACGTAAAAAGACCCATCAGCACACATAAGATTGAATGGGCAATGTTTAGGGTAAATGTGTTAAACATGTACAAAAGCAAACATGGAGGGCTAGAAAGTAAGTTGGACAACTGGAAGAGGACAGAGGACAAATGACATATTTCAAGGTGGCTTGCCTAGGTTGATGAACAAAAAGATTGATTATAAACAAGGTGCAACCAACATCTGCACACTAAAGAAAATAATGTTGTTAAGTTTAGATCTTTTGAAGCACTCTACATTTCTAATTTATAGGGCATTGCTGAAAGAATTCATTTATGCAGAAGTTGAGCAAGTTATATGAGCTGAGAGAAAATTTCCAATGAAAAAAGGAGAGCTTACTAAGGTTTGAGGGCTCCAATGCCATGGGTAAGAGAATTAGGAACATCATTATCATGTTTGAGCAACATCTCAATGAACTATACTGATAAGGTCCACCTAATCGTGAAGATATAAAGGAAGTGTGGACCAATTAGAATGCGTCAAAGTACATGCTTTGTCGACTTGGAATCACAAAGGATTTGCAATTTCTTTTTTAGGAGGTGAAAGCTCAATATATACTTTTGTCTTACCTTTTAGCATCTTCTTTTCCTTTGGTAGCTATTGTACTAAGCTGGTCTACTACTATTTTTATTTAGGTGCATTTTACCAAAAATTGGATCTTTTTAGCAAAATTTGATATTTTTTTGATATAAAAAATAAATAGATTTTTAGTATATATTGTAATGAAAATTCTGGACCCTTTTGATACCTTTTCTCCCTATAATGATCTCTCTATGTTTATATTCTCTCTTCTTCTTCTTCTTCTTCTTCTTCTTCTTCTTCTCCACCTCTCTCCTCTCTCTCTCTCTCTCTCTCTCTCTCTCTCTCTCTCTCTCTCTCTCTCTCTCTCTCTCTCTCTCTCTCTCTCTCTCTCTCTCTCAGTTTTGATTTAAAAAGGAAAGAGAGAGAGAGAGTTTAAGTAAAAAGGGGCTTCTCAAACTTACAATCAAAATTTTAAATTAAAAATGGGCTTTTAAAAAAGTTTAATTTATAAATAAAAAAATTTAAGAGACTTTTAGAAATATTTAATTAAATAAAAAGGAAGAAGAAAGGAAGCTTAAATTAAAAAGTTAAATCTAACACACACACACACACACACACACACACACACACACACACACACACACACAGAGTTTTGATTTAAAAAGGGAGAGAAAGAGACATTGTGAAAAGTTTAATTTAATAAAAAATGGAGAGAGAGAGAGAGAGAGAGAGAGAGAGAGAGGTTAATTAAAGAGGGGAGGGAAAAGAGAGAGATTACACATGAGAGAGTGGGGACTCTAATTAAAAAGAGAAGGTTCGGGAAGGGTGTAGGTTTGAGAAGCCCTCTAGAGGCTCGAGGCTTCCTAAACCTACAACTAAAATAATATAGTAGTATAGAAGAGGAGGAAAAAGGGAAAGAAAGAGAGGAAAGTTTGAATTAGAAAGTTTTGAGAGAGAGAGAGAGAGAGAGAGAGAGAGAGAGTTATGATTTAAAAAGGGAGAGAAAGAAAAGTTTGTAGAAAGTTTGATTGAGATTGAGAGAGAGAGAGAGAGAGAGAGAGAGAGAGAGAGAGAGAGAGAGAGAGAGAGAGAGAGAGAGAGAGAGAGAGAGAGAGAGAGAGAGAGAGAGAGAGAGAGAGAGAGAGAGAGAGAGAGAGAGAGGTTTAATTAAAAAGGAGAGGGGGAAGAAAGAGGGAGAAATTACATATGAGAGAGGGGGGCTTAATTAAAAAGGGAAGGTTTGGGAAGGGGATAGGTAAGGGAAGCCCTTTGGAGGTTCAGGGTTTCCCAAACCTACAACTGAAATAATATAGTAATATAAAAGTTTGATTTAATTAGAAAAGGAATAGAAAGAAAGACAGAGAGAGCTTACATGTGTGATAGGGGAAGTTTAGTTAAAAAGAGGAGGGGGAAGAGAGAGGGAGAGATTACACATGAGAGAGGAGGGGGTTTTAATTACAAGTTTAGGAAGCCTTTTAGAGGTTTAGGGATTCTTTCGCATCAAACATCTCTCCCCAATTTTCTTCTCTCTCTCTCTCTCTCTCTCTCTCTCTCTCTCCCTCTTCTCTTTTTTCCTTTTTTCTTTTAATTTTCTCTCTCTCTCTCTTGTAAATTTTATATTTCCTATTTCTATAATTCTCTCTCTGTGTGTTCATGTTATCTCTTCTTCTTCTCCTCTCTTCTTTTCTTCTCTCGCTCCCCCCTCTCTCCATTCTTTTCCTTCGCTCTCTCCCTCCTCTTTTTTCTTTTTTCTCTCTCTTTTGAATTATATATTTCCTCTCTCTATAATTCTCTCTTTCTCTCTGCTCCCCCCCTCCATGGGGCACACATTTAGAAAAAGGTCATGTGTCACATGAGAAAGAGAAGAGAGAGAGAGAGGGAGAGACTAAAGAGAAAGATTAACCTAAATGAGAATACATGTCCTCCTCCTATAGGAGACCAACTACAATATTTATACTTGCACACACATATTTTTACCTCTTAATGTAGAAACTATGCATTAGGTCACCATCACTATGTATGGATGTATTCAAGAGGTACTCCAAGGGAATGGATCATGGCCACATAGACTCTAAACAAGAGTTTTGGTGTGGGTATGTTGGTGCTTTTTTAAAAACAAACAATTCTATCGAGGGTGAACTAAGGCTTGAAACCTTACAACAATAAGAAAACAAACTCAAGCTACTATTCTCTAGCTTTGTAATAATTCAAAATGCAAAGGAGGATAATTGGATTGAGGAGTATCTTGAACCTTGGTTTTGTGTGCCTTTTGATAATTCTGGAACTAGATGCACAATCAAACATCACTCTTCTTTATCAGTAGATCCATAACCCATATCAATTCCTTTTGGAACCCTTTAGCACTAAGGATGACTTGAAAAAGCCATGGACAAGAAGTATTGAAGCAACTTACCATATTAGTTTGTTTCATGCATTTAACACAATATACAATATAAGAACAAGAGTGTGATTGGAGTTTCTTAATATCCCAAGTGTAAATCATATGCAACCCCAATAAATTAATCAATCTAAATTGGTATCTCTAATTGTCAACCAGCTTGGCGTACCTAGCAATGCTTTATTGTGTATTTTTGACTAATGAGTTTATTGCAATTCATGCATGCCTTTTGGGAATAATTGTGTAGTTTCTAATAGCATTTGAGAGCTTTCTACTAGGTGAAGGTCAACATTAACTTGCTTCAATGTGCTACTTGTTGCACTAGTTTATTGATTTTAGTAATGTCCTAATTTTAGCACTCTATGTTTGGTTTCTAGCAAATATTTGACACGTTTCTAGTTTTAATGACTTATTCCTTGCAAATATTGATTTTTTTCTAGTATTTTTTCATAGGTTCTAATAGTGTCTAATAGTGTAACTTCTAGTACTTTCAAGGATTTCAACTAGGTCTTGAGTATCTTTCAACATAGCTCACCGTGTGAGTTTACTTAAAGTCATTTAGAAAAGGTTTAGTAGCTCTCATAAAATTGCATTGGCTAAAGGGATCTAAGTAAATGAGTATATAAAAAAGGGTCCATTTAATTCATGAGAAGATACGAGTGTGTTGTTGGTATTTTTTATGTTACAGATCTTATCACTATAGCTTGGTAGAATAATGATAGAATTACAAAAGAGATGCTTTATTACCTGATCAATTTCCCATAGAAATAAGTTCACGACCTTATGGACACAAATATTTTTCCATAATAAGACCAAATAGGCTATTCTCTATGATTCTTGTCTATGATCTTAAGTTCCTTTAGGGTCTCAAAAGCTAGAGGTCCTAGATCACCCACACTAGCATCGACTAATTTATAGTTTTATTTACTCTATTGCTCAAACCCTCATGACTCCCTAATGTAGCCTATAGCCACTAACAAAATAGGATGACTCACAAAATAGCATCACTCACTCACAATATAGCATGAATAGAATGGCATGTTGAGAACCATACCTTGACAACCTAGAGCACCCCCCCCATTGACTCAAGGTGATATTCAGATGTGGAATGGCATGTTGAGAACCATATCTTGACAACCTAGAGCACCCCCCACTGACTCAAGGCGATCTTTAGATGTAGATTCCTCGTTGTGCAGCTCTGATGATTCCTTGCTTTGCAAGAAACTTCCCAAAACTCCACCCTATAACCATGCACCAAATTAATCTAATCAACTATAATTAACTAGCCTTTTCCTAATGCATTAGACTAGAATATATTAATGTTGTACTAAATTTAGTTGTTGTCATTGAGAATTCAATTGCAATCCACAAGATTTCTCCATGCTCAAATCAATGGCCATGAGTCTCTAAAGGAAAACTATCTACTATCATGAATTCATGGTTATAGGTATAAGGGTTATACATGCATCTATGAGACCATCATCTTTTGAGGCCATACTATGTGCCATAGGTCTCTCTAAACAATGCCTGAAGAAAAGTAAGAGTGGTGAGAGGAGTAATATATTGGCTTCTAGTGTAGCCCATGTTGGCTTCATTGACAATGTTGGGAACTTGTGAAGGCAAAAAGATTCAAGTAAGCAATCAAACTTGTCTTTCAAAAATTAGTCACCACAAACAAAAGTGCAAACTCTCAAGCAAGCAAGCAAGTAGCTCATCTTTAATGATTTGGAATCAATCTCTCCCCTTTGGTAAGATTCTTTGTTGCATCTCCAATTTTTTGCACAATTCATTTTAAAATACAAATCATAGATTGAGAATGTTTTTGTCACAAATATTTACAGAGTGAATGGGAATACGAAACTACTCACAGTAAGCTAATTGCACCAGATCTAAGAGATTATGGAAAAAGATAGGGAAATAAAGCTTATTTTAGGGATGATTCCCATTTATTTATAGGTGTTGCATATATGTCATTACAGGGTATATATAAGGCTATTCCTGGCCATTTATTTTGGGGAAATAGAGCTTATTTTGGGGATGATTCTCATTTATTTATAGGTGTTTTAGGTCATTACATGGTATATATAGGGATGTTGCAAGTCATTTATTTTAGGGATGATTCCCATTTATTTATAGGTATTACAAGTTGTTATAGGGTATATATAGGGTTATTGCAAGTCATTGTTTGTTATTCATAGTCCCCACAGATCATATACAAGTTGATATAGGGTTTAAGTACCTTAGTTTGGGCCTAGAGGCTGTTGGAACACCATAATAGTGAATTTACAGGGTGTTGGAAAATTCTTAGAGTAACAAAAGAATATTTTCAAAATATCCTATCCTAATTCTAATGGAGTTTTTGATAGATCATCTTGAAAATCTAATCATTATTTTCAATTTGGATAAAAAATTAGCTCATTTGCATATTGGAGTCAAAAGTTAGAGCCATTTTTCTAACAAGTGGTCTATCTGGACATCATATAGAAATGGCAAGGAATAGGGGGAAAACATGGCAAATGAGAATGCCTAGCAAAAAATTTAAGAAAGTAAGAGATGAAATTAATGAGCCATAACATGAGGAAGAATAATCTTAAGAAAATGGGGCTTATAGTATTTTAGATGACACTCTCAATAACCATAAGATTAGGCATTTGTTTAGGCACATGAAGCTTATTTAAAAGCTAGATTAGGTGGTTGAGTAGATGGTAAAATATAATGCTCAAAGCAAAGAAGAAATGGATGAAATGACTCATTATACCAAAGACTCTTTGGAGGAAATTAATGCTTCCATAAAGTCATTAGACAAGCTCACTACCCAAATCTCATAGCTTGTGGTAGCATAGTTGGTTGCTAAGGAAAGTAGGGATAGATTTGAGTTTAAATAGTCATTTCAGCCCCCTAATCTTTATCCACAATTTGGGATTATTGGTAAGAAAGGAGTACCTCATATCACTTATGGGATAGGGGAAACATCCTTTAAAACTAAAGAGCGAATCTTGAGTATTCATTCATCTAATCCGTTAGGGACAAGAAATCAACCACTTATATCTCTAGGTAGATTCCAAATAATTTATTAAAGGACTACTTCAAATAATTCAACTCCCATTAATAGTCACATGGGAACGCATCTCTAGGTAGATTCCAAATAATTTATTAAAGGAGTACTTCAAATAATTGAACTCCCATTAATAGTCACATGGGAACGCATCTCTAAGCTTCTAATGGGTAGAATGGCTTTGTGGAAAGAAAACTTAGTGATAAAATAGTGCTAACTAAGTAGAGTGGGGATATTCATCTTCCCCTTAAAATTTGGAGTAGGCATCTAAATTAGAGTCATATTTTGAATAACATTATCAAAAGATACATTTTGCTACTCTTCACTTGAGGGATTTTCTCATACATGGTGGAGGTATATTAAGAGGGAAAATCCATAGGTTGTGTAATATCCCCCGTGGTCCCCCTTGTGCCCCCCCATGAGAACCCCCCCTAATTTTTTTAAATTTAAAACAAATTTTTTTACTCTCCCTCTCTCTCCCCCTGCCATGTGCATGGCGGGGAGAGAGAGAGAGAGAGAGTAAGTAAGGATATAGAGGGGGCATGTAGCCCCCTAGGTGGGAGGGGTGGCAGTCGTTAATGGCCATCTCCCCCCCATACCACCTCCCTCCCCCATTATAAGGGAAGCCCCCCTCCTCCCTGGTTGACACAGTGCCCCCCCCTCCGAGTGCAGCATGCCCCCCCTCCATCCTAGACAACGCCATCTCCCCCCCTCGTTGAAGGCAGCCACCTCCCTGGCCTGCATCATTATGCCCCCCTCGTGTGATCATTGTGGAGAGAGAGAAGGAGAAGAAGATGAAGAAGAAGAAGAAGAAGAAGAAGAGGGAGAGAGAGAAGGAGAAGAAGAAGAAGAAGAAGAGGGGGAGAGAGAAGGAGAAGAAGAGAAGAAGAAGAGGGAGAGAGAGAGTGAGAGAGAGGAGAAGAAGAGAAGAGGAAGAAGAGGGGGAGAGAGAAGGAGAAGAAGAGAAGAAGAAGAAGAGGGAGAGAGAGAGAGAGGAGAAGAAGAGAAGAAGAAGAAGAGGGAGAGAGAGAAGGAGAAGAAGAAGAAGAAGAAGAAGAAGAGAGAGAGAGAGAAGCTTTTGGAAGCTTCTTCATCCCCTCCTTAAAGAGAGGTCACACACCCCTCTCGACATCTCCAGAAATACGCCCCTCCCCCTTCAATCTCTTCCTCCACTCAAGGAGAGGCAGCGAGGATCTTGCATAAGAGAGTGCGAGAACTCTATCACTCGTACACGCGTCTGCAAGTATGGCCCCGAAGCGTAGTTCCATGAAGATGGCCGAAAACCGTGCAAGTGTGGATGGAGGTTCGAAACAAGGTGGCACCGCAACCGCGAATGGTTCATCAGGCATCAATACCGCTGTAATCAAGGCATCACTCCAAACCCAGGTTGCTCTATTATTAAATTCATAGATTATCACATTAATTGCGTGTTTGATAATTTCCTAGGTATGAACATAGTTGCGATGTATGTAACAAGCAAGATAATTTCCATCGTAAGATGTCATCATAATAGGTGGAATCAATTAAAAATTGCATCATAAATTGCCAAAAATTCTTGCATAAAGTGCATTGCTCCTTGCACAAGTTCTTGCTTAAAATGCATTTCAGAGGACATTGAAAGAGACAAAGTGCATCTCCATATCGCGAGAAGATTTTAAGGTACATGCATTAATCTGCAGAAAAGATTAAAGTGCAGCTAGACTCATACAATGATCACATAAAGTTGGATCACTCAAGAAAGTTATAGATCGTGTAAATAATTACTTAGAGGATAATGTTAAGATTGCATGCATAGAAGTACCTTCGCATGTGTGGCAAAAAATAACACATGAATTATATCAAATTTGTAAGCATTGAAATGAAGGCATGGCATTACGTCGCATGCATTAAAGTTGTTGGGAAAATCAGATTAGTTACTGTACTCCAAGTAGATCCATGAAACAAACAAATTTCTCTTTACCGAGTGATTTGGTAAAGATATCGGCTACTTGGTCTTGTGTCTTCACATGAAGTAGATCAATCTATCCTGCAAGTACCATTTCTCTGATGAAATCGTAATGAATCTCTATGTGTTTGGATCTAGCATGATAGACGGGGTTGCTAGCTAGTATCCATATACACCTTAGGTTGTATACATAACCCTCACGATACTCCATATATACCTCTTCAAGCAAGTCACCATTCATGAATGCATTTTTGACATCCACTTTTCATAATTTTCAGCCCTTAGAAGCCACTAATGCAATGACTATTCTCACCATTTCCATCTTGGCAACCGAGCTGAAAGTCTCCTCATAATCTAGGCCGTATTACTATGCATATCCCTTTGTAACGAGCCGGGCTTTATACCTTTCCAACGAACCATCTGACTTGCATTTCTCTTTATAAACCCATTTGCTTAAAGACATCGAGTACCTCATCCTTGTACTTCTGAATGTATAGCCATGTGTATCAGTTGAAATCATCTATCCAACCGACACTAGATTCTTGCAAATTTCATTCTACCATCTGTCCAATCGATAATAGATTCTTGGTAATAGAAGGTACATGTAGTACATCATGTAGGCTCTTCTTTCTATCGTCATAGCTGTAGCAGCCTACCTTCCTACTGGTGGGCTGTCTCGCACTCATGCCCAAAATCTTTCCATCCCTTTTAGCTCCAAGTCTTGCATGACTTCCCAAACAACATCCTTATGAAAAGATCTTTTCAGGATGAGAAGCTCGTATCCACACTGCATTCTCCTTATCTCCCCAAGGGTGATAGTGCCTGGTTTCCATCTCCTCTTCTTCTCTGGTGGTCATTGTGCTCTATGGGGAGCACCTGTTGCTGCACTAAAGGAGACTCCACCTTGTACTCCAGGTGGCGGGCTTTGGCATGAGGCCTCTCCATGACTGAGAAACAAGGACATGCTTACTTGGTGCCTGCCATGCAAGCTCGAGGAGGGCAAGATGGAGAAGAGATAGAGGTTGGGGGTTCCCTCCTTCTCCTTTGTAGTTGTCCCCTCTCTTTTAGTGGATGTGGTGGCAATGGTAGTGGCAATGGCAGCTTCTCTCTCTCTCTCCCTCTCTCTCAATCTCCCTTGTGTTGATCTGTCTCCCTTCTTCTCTCTATACATCTCTTCATCAACAAAAAGAAAAAGAGAAGTAAATAAAAGAGAAAAACAAAGAGAGAAGATATAATACATTTACCACAAAGCTTGAAGAAGAATCCTTTCGCGCTTCTCTCCTTCTTCTTCTTCTCCTTCACGGGTTCCCTCATTCTTCTTTGCAGTTGTCCCCTCTATTTTTGTGGTGGATTGGCGGTGGCAGTGACCTCTCTCTCTCTCTCTCTCTCAATCTCCCTTGCGCAGGTTGATCTCTCTCACTTCTTCTCTCTATACACTCTTCATCAACAAAAAGAAAGAGAGAAGTAAAGAAAAGAGAAAAACAAAGAGAGAAGAGATTATGCACTTACCTCAAAGCTTGAAGAAGAATCCCTTCACGCTTCTCTCCTTCTTCTTCTTCTCCTTCACGGGTTCTCTCCTTCTTCTTTGTAGTTGTCCCCTGTCTTTTTGTGGTGGATTGGTGGTGGCAGTGACCTCTCTCTCTCTCTCTCTCTCTCTCTCTCTCTCTCTCTCTCTCTCTCTCTCTCAATCTCCCTTGCGCACGTTGATCTCTCTCACTTCTTCTCTCTATACACTCTTCATCAACAAAAAGAAAGAGAGAAGTAAAGAAAAGAGAAAAATAAAGAGAGAAGAGATAATGCACTTACCTCAAAGCTTGAAGAAGAATCCATTCGTGCTTCTCTCCTTCTTCTTCTTCTCCTTCACGGGTTCCCTCCTTCTTCTTTGCAGTTGTCCCCTCTCTTTTTGTGGTGGATTGGCAGTGGCAGCGACCTCTTTCTCTCTCTCTCTCAATCTCCCTTGCACATGTTGATCTCTCTCACTTCTTCTCTCTATACACTCTTCATCAACAAAAAGAAAGAGAGAAGTAAAGAAAAGAGAAAAACAAAGAGAGAAGAGATAATGCACTTACCTCAAAGCTTGAAGAAGAATCCATTCGCGCTTTTCTCATTCTTCTTCTTCTCCTTCACGGGTTCCCTCCTTCTTCTTTGCAATTGTCCCCTCTCTTTTTGTGGTGGATTGGTGGTGGCAGCGACCTCTCTCTCTCTCTCTCTCTCTCTCTCTCTCTCTCTCTCTCAATCTCCCTTGCACATGTTGATCTCTCTCACTTCTTCTCTCAATACACTCTTCATCAACAAAAAGAAAGAGAGAAGTAAAGAAAATAGAAAAACAAAGAGAGAAGAGATAATGCACTTACCTCAAAGCTTGAAGAAGAATCCCTTCGTACTTCTCTCATTTTTTTTATTCTTCGGGAGTTCCTTCCTTCTCCTTTACAGTTGTCTCCTCCCTCTTCGTGGATGGCGGCAGTGGCGATGGCCTCTCTCTCTCTTGCTTTTTTACAAACCTATAAAATGCCATGCTCGGGTTTTGACAAATTTTTATGAAGCCCCTCTCTCTCCTATTTTTTATTTCTCTCCATCTCTCTCTTCCTTCCCCTCCCTTCTTCTCTCTATTTCTCTGCCTCATTCACTCCCCACTCTCACTCAACTCATCTCATTGCAAAGACAATCAAAGATAGAAAATAAAAAGCTTAAGAAACAAAGATATTGAAAAGAAATGTCACCCCACCTCTCTTTATCTCTCTCTCCCCCCTCTCCCTTTACTTTTCTTTATTAACCTTCTCTCTCATTCTCTCATTCTCTCATTGTTTTCCTATTTCTCTCTCCCTCTCTCTCGCTCTCTATTTTTTCTCTCTATCTTTTTTTCTCCCTCTCTCTCTCTCTTCTTTTCACTCTCCTTCCTCTCTTTACCTCACCCTTCTTTTCTACGTCCTCCTCCTCCTCTCTTCCTTCCCTCTCTCTCTCTCTATTTCTCTCCCCCTCCCCTCTCCCTCTCTCTATTTCTCTCCCCCTCTCTTTATCTCTCTATTTCCCTTTCTTTGTTTCCTCTCTCTTTGTTTTTCCCCCTCTCTCTCTCGTTGTTTCTCTCACTCATCCTCTCTCCCTCCCTTCATCTCTCATTTCTCTCTTTCTCTTTCTCTTTATTTCCTTTCTCTCCCTTTTTTTCTCTTTCTCTCCCTTCATTCTTCTCCCTTCTTTCCTCTCTACATCTCTTTCCATGTATCTCTTTGCAAAGAAAAACAAAAAAAGAAAATAAGAGAACACAAAAATAAAGCAAGAAGAGGCAATGTACCTACCTCAAAGGCCTGAAGATGAAACCCTTTGTATCTTCTCTTTGCACCTTCCCTCCCTTCTTCGTTGCACACTTCTCTTTCTTCTTCATGTATAGCGGCGGCGGCAGTGACAATGGTGATGAGCTCCCTCTCTCTCTCTCTCTCCCTCTCAAAGCTTTAAGCTCTCTGGCTCTCTCTTTCGTTCCTTCTCCCAAATGTTTTCTCGGCAAATGTTACGATCGGGTTTTCGAAACTTTTTCCCCAGACCGGCATCACTATATGCGTCGCTATATGAATTGCTATTTGCGTCGCTAATAAATAGCGATGCATATAGCGACGCTTTTAGCGACACTGCTTTTTGCATCACAAATGGCCGTCGCTATTGCCACATTTCCTTGTAGTGTAAGGATCAAAGAAGAAGATATCCCGAACACTGCATTTAGTACAAGGTATGGACACTTTGAATTCCTAGTGATGTCATTCAGGCTGACAAATGCTCCTGCTACCTTCAACAAATTAATGCAGGATATCTTTAGGCCCTATCTTGATGACTTCGTACTCATCTTCTTTGACGATGCCCTAGTCTACTCAAAACAAGAAAAAGATCATGAACCCCACCTTCATGTTGTTCTCGAAACAATGAGAGCACACAAGCTTTATGCCAAGAAAAAGAAGTGTGCATTTTTCAAGCAACAAATTGAATATCTGGGATTCGTTGTATCAATAGAAGGAATTTCAGTAGATCCAGCTAAGGTTAGAGACATTCTGGAATGGCCAACACCAACTCTTGTCAAAGAAATACAAAGTTTTCTTGGGTTGACAGGGTGATACAGAATTTTCATCAAAGATTATGCTTTGATTGCAGCACCTCTGACTGATCTACTAAAGAAGCAAGTAGCAATTATATGGTCACCTGTGCCGAACAGACTAGCTTTGATAAACTTAATCAAAGCTTAGTATCAGTACCCATCCCGAAACTTCCTGATCTTAGTAAGGAGTTTGAAGTGGTAACTGATGCTAGCGCACTTGCTTTAGGATGTGTACTTATGCAAGAAAGTCATTCTATAGCATATTCTTCAAGAAAATTGAAGATCCATGAAAGGAATTATGCTACCCATGACCTGAAGTTGTTGGCTGTCATCCATGCTCTCAAACTTTGGAGACATTACTTGCTAGGTAACAAATTTTTCTTAGTAACAGACCACAAGAGTCTTAAATGGATCTTCACCCAGAATGAGCTTAATATGAGGCAACGTCGATGGATCGAAGTGCTAGAAGAATACGATTTTGAAATCAAATATAGGCCTGGAAAAGAGAATATAGTTGCCGATGCACTCAGTTGCAAGGCATTTTTAAATTCTCTCATTTTGCAAGATCCATCAATAGCAAGCTCTCTAGCCACAAAGGTATCAATGCCAAATAACTCGATTCTTGAGCTAGCAAAAGAAGAGGCATATCATGACCCGGTCAATCAGAAAATGCTAAGGGAGATCCTCATCAAGAATCAAGACCCGAAGCTAAAGACAAAGTATCAAGAATTCTCCGTCAGTAATGGACTTGTCTACTTTAGGACAAGATTATGTATCCCTGCAAGCCAAATTCTCAAGGAGAAGATACTGTGGGAAGCCCATGACTCCCCTTTCTCAGGACATCCTAGTTATGCCAAGACCCTTAATACGATCAGAAAGAGCTATTATTGGGAAAGGCTCAAGGGAGATGTACTCAAATATGTCACGGAATGTTTGTTTTGTCAATGCATTAAGGCAGAACATGTCAAAATGCCTGGGAAATTGCAACCACTTGACATTCCACAAATGAAATGGGAGTTCATTAGTATGGACTTCATTGTTGGCCTACCCCAAGTTCAGGGAGGATATAACTCTATTATGGTTGTAGTAGATATACTCACCAAGGTCGCACATCTCATCCCTATCAAGAGGAACTATAAAGATTTAGACATAGCAAGATTATTCATCAAGGAAATATTCAAACTTCATGGGTTTCCGAGAAGAATTATTAGTGATCGTGACTCTCTCTTCACATCACACTTCTCGAGGGCTATCTTTGAGGCTATTGGAACTCAACTCTATTTCAGTACAGCTTACCATCCCCAAACTGATGGTCAAACAAAACGAGTCAATCAAGTCATTGAAGATATGCTTACGGCATACTGCTATCGCGAACCCAAAAAGTGGATTCAATATTTACCACTAGTTGAGTTTACCTACAATACTTCTTACCAACAGAGTATTCAGATGGCCCCTTTCCAAGCATTGTATGGGCATGATTGTCGTACCCCTTTGAACTTCTCAGATCCAACTTTGAGGGTAGAACCTTCAAGATAGATGCTGGAAGACATGGGTGATCAAATCAAATCAATAAGACAAGATATCCAAGCTGCCAAGGATAGACAGAAGGCTTACGTTGACTTGAAATGGCAAGACAGATCCTTTGTTGAAGGTGATATGGTCTTCATCCGTGTATGCCCTAAAAAGAGTTCACTATCCTTGGGAGAGTATAAGAAGCTAAGTTCGAGGTACTGTGGACCTTATAAAATCACCAAGTGCCTAGGGCCTAATGCTTAGAGACTACAACTATCCACAACCCTAAAGATTCATAATGTATTCCATGTTAGCCTATTGAAAAAGTATCTACCTAATCCAAATCATGTACTTGATGATCAACAAATTGTAATGCCTAGCCAAGGAGTCCTTGAGCTATGGCCTGATAGAATCCTAGATGTTAGGGAGAGGCATTTGAGATCAAAGATCTTGAGAGAATACCTCATCCAATGGAAAGATTATCCAGAAGAGGATGCCACCTGGATGTATGAAAATACTCTCAACCAACAATACCCCCAAGTCTTCTCGAGATGAGGACATCTCGATTCCTCTAAGGGGGAGAGGATGTAATATCCCCCGTGGTGCCCCCTTGTGCCCCCCCATGAGAACCCCCCTAAATTTTTTTAATTTAAAATATTTTTTTTACTCTCCCTCTCTCTCCCCTTGTCGTGTGCATGGGAGAGAGAGAGAGAGAGAGAGAGAGAGAGAGAGAGTAAGGATAGAGAAGGGGGGCATGCAACCCCCAGGTAGGAGGGGTGGTGGTCGTTAACGGCCGTCTCCCTCCCCATACCACCTCCCTCCCCCATTACAAGGGAAGCCCCCCCTCCTGCCTGGTTGACACAACACCCCCCCTCCGAATGCAACACCCCCCCCTCCGTCCTAGACAGTGCCCTCTCCCCCCCTCGTCGAAGGCAGCCCCCTCCCTGGCCTCCATAATCACACCCCCCCTCATCGTCCTAATCGGCAGCCCCCCACCCCCGTGTGATCATCGTGGAGAGAGAGAAGGAGAAGAAGAAGAAGAAGAAGAGGGAGAGAGAGAAGGAGAAGAAGAAGGAGAAGAAGAGGGAGAGAGATAAGGAGAAGAAGAGAAGAAGAAGAAGAGGGAGAGAGAGAGAGGAGAAGAAGAGAAGAAGAAGAAGAGGGAGAGAGAGAAGAAGAAGAAGAAGAAGAAGAATAAGAGAGAAAAAGAAGAAGAAGAAGAAGAAGAGAGAGAGAGAGAGAGAAGAGAGAGAAGCTTCTGGAAGCTTCTTCACCCCTCCTTAAAGAGAGGTCACACACCCCTCTCGACATCTCTAGAAATACGCCCCTCCCCCTTCAATCTCTTCCTCCACTCAAGGAGAGGCGGTGAGGATCTTGCATAGGAGAGTGCGATAACTCTATCACTCGCACACTCGTATGCAAGTATGGCCCCGAAGCGTAGTTCCACGAAGATGGCCAGAAACCCTGCAAGTGTGGATGGAGGTTCGAAACAAGGTGGCACCGCAACCGCGAATGGTTCATCAGGCATCAATACCGCTGTAATCAAGGCATCACTCCAAACCCAGGTTGCTCTATTATTAAATTCATAGATTATCACATTAATTGCGTGTTTGATAATTTCTTAGGTATGAACATAGTTGCGATGTATGTAACAAGCAAGATAACCGTCGTAAGATATCATTATAATAGGTGGAATCGATTAGAAATTGCATTGTAAATTGCCAAAAATTCTTGCATAAAGTGCATTGCTCCTTGCACAAGTTCTTGCTTAAAATGCATTTCAGAGGACATTGAAAGAGACAAAGTGCATCTCCATATCGCGAGAAGGTTTTAAGGTACATGCATTAATCTGCAAAAAAGATTAAAGTGCATCTAGACTCATACAATGATCATATAAAGTTAGATCACTCAAGAAGGTTATAGATTGTGTAAATAATTACTTAGAGGATAATGTTAGGATTGCATGCAACCATGTCTTTATAGCCGATGACTTGACTAAGGAAGAGGAAGCAGGTCTCATTGCTCTCTTGTAGGAGTATATAGATGTCTTTGCTTGGTCCCTAGAAGAGCTAAAAGGGGTAGACCTAAGTGTGGTGACTCACAACATACCCATGACACCTAATGCAATATATGTCAAGCAACGACCATATCCCATGAATACAAAGTATGCCCATGCTGTCAAGGAAGAAATCAACAAGCTAATGAGAGAAAGATTCATCTATGAAATTGAACACACAAACTGGGTTTTCCCCATAGTCATCGTATTAAAGAAGAATGGAAAGATTAGAGTGTGTCTCAATTACAAGAAGGTAAACACGTCTACAAAGAGAGATAATTACCCCCTACTATATACTGAGCATATGCTTTAGATACTGGCTACAAAAGAGGCCTATAGTCTCCTGGATGGCTTCTTTGGATACAATCAGGTGCAAGTAGCCACCGAATGGGGCATCTTCGCATAGACAGTCATGCCTTTTGGGTTGATTAATTCGCCAACCATTTTCCAATGACTAATGCGTACAATATTCAAAGACATGTTGAGGAAGGAGTTAGAGGTCTTTGTGGACGACTTGTGTGTTCACTCTACTTGGCAAGAATACTTAGACACGGTCTTTGAATGATGTCATCTATACTGTCTCTCATTGAACCCCTTGAAGTTCCAGTTTTGGGTAAAGCATGGATGTATCCTAGGACACATGGAGTTAAAGAATGGCATTGCCGTAGATTTCTCAAAGATCAAGGTCATTGTCGATCTTCCACCCCCAACTAATTTCAAGGGTGTTCAATGCTTCTTAGGACACACAGGATATTATCGACAATTCGTGTGGAACTATGCATTGATTGCTAGACCTCTATACAAGCTGTTGATCATATTCGAATGGACCGAGAAATGCCAATGTGCATATGAGGAACTGAAAAAGGCTCTAACCACGACACCAATTCTATGAGCCCCAGATTGGACACTCAGAAATCATGTGTACATCAATGCTTCGAAATTCGCTGTAGGAGCCATGTTGTGCCAACCTGGTGAACATAACCTAGGTTACCGAGTGAGCTTTGCTAGCAGACAACTCACTGAGACCGAAATAAATTACTCGACAACGGAGAGAGAGGACTTGGCCATGGTGTTTTTTGTAAAGAAATTTTGACATTATCTTTTGGCTACGCCTTTTACTTTCTTTGTTGACCACCAAGCCTTGTTTTATTTTATTAACAAACCATGTGCTATAGAACGCATTGCTAGATGGCTTCTTCCACTTGAATATGGCTTCATGACAGGCATCCATCATGGCAAGCCAAGAAAAGGTTAGCAAATTGCATTTTTTAGAAGAAAAACAAGCAAAATACAGACTTTTAGTGGAAACACGAGCCTTCAACTAGTTCAAGTTCCAACATATCTTCAAGCTAGAAGATGTGGCCATTGCCGTGAGGCAGATCATTAAGCAATGCAATCTACAAAAATACCTGGAAGCAGTAAGCTAGCGGGTGGACTACTTCCACTCTGCAAAGTTCCTATGGACTTTCCACAGGAACCGCGGCACCGTAACTATGCATAAAGGAGAGGGAACTCGTCAGGTGTAGATTGAATTGACCCTGGATAGCTGGTGGAAAAGGCATTGAGCTTGGCAAACAAAGTAAAGAGGAAGCCGAAGAGAGATGTATATGCCTTGCTAGAAATGGACAAGGTAAAGGTCCACACCAACGATGGCATCAACTTGGCGGATATCCCGGATCCCAAAGTCCAACTCCAAGCCAAGATGATGCACATGTTGTTCTCTAGTCAGAGGTACAACACCATCATGGGCCGCATCAATGTCCCCTTGCTAGAGAGTATCACAGCAAGGTTGCTGGTGGATGAGGTGAACCTCAACGATTTTATGAGGAAGACCATTGAGACCTCAACAAAAGCTTTGGCAATGGGAGGATAGCCTACCAGAGGAGAATCTCCTACCACCAAGGCTAAAAGGAAAGCTTTGTCTTCAAAGATTGCAACCATCAGATGCAGCAAGATCCTCACCGCGATCATCAGGGAAGCCTTGGGACAAGGGCAGGAAGAAGCAAGAGAAGGAGTAGATGAAACGCCAAGAAGGTCCCCACCTCACCAAGAACAAAAGGCACAGTCCAGTGAAAGGACACTGAGTGACAAAGAAGAAGATAAGGAATAAGAAGAGCAAACTAGCCGTAGGGGAAGGCTAAGAAGAGAAAGAAGAAAATTGCACTAAGAAAGCATGAAGAAGAGAGGAGAAAACAAGAGAAGGTAGACTTGCAAAAGGCTCGTAGGAAGTCCAAAAAGGCTGAGGAGAAAAGAAGGAGAAAGTAGAAAGAGGAGTTAAGAAAAGAGGAGGAGGAAGACATGGCCCTCGCCGTGCATAGGTCCATTGAGCAGTAGTCCAGGAAGGATGAGCTGGAACCTGCAAGTCCAATAGAGATGAAGGGCTAAGCTCAAGTGCCCATGTGCCAGAGTTCACGCCACCTGCAGTGCAAGAAGGCAAGGGCAAGGCCCCAATCATCCCCATTCCCACTCTCCTGATGCCCGCCACCACCATCTGTCAAGATTGTGGGAGAGAAGGAAGAAGTCTCACTTGTAGCTTTCTTGCTTGCACAATGGGGGAATACACACACAGGTGGAGGCTAAAAACAGTTTTCCTCTTCTTAGTTGTGTAAGCCAAAAAGAACTCTTGTACATAGAAATAGAGGAACCCTATATATGGGTCTCAAACCAAACTCAACTAACTAAGGTGGCATACTAACTGAGCCACAAACTAGAGTAGATAAGGATAGCTGTCATCTAGCTATTATTCATGGGAGGTGTACCAACCGCATCTGCAACTAACAAGTCGGTGACATAAATTCACAATGGTCACCCTGGCATATCACGAGTGGAGCTCGATATCTCAACACCATTGCCATCTCCACTTCTATTTCTACGATCCAGGTGGACGCCAGTGGCTTGGGTCCAATATTTAGTGAATAAAGAAGTGGGCCAAGGAGCAAGAGAAGGAACCCCCTTGGTAGGAACTAAAAGGCTGGCTATGACAAATACCGAGTTGAGGCAAAACCCTAAGAGGCAAAAGGTGGTAGGCTCCATAACCTCCGTCCTTGCAACAGAAAGGCCATCCGAAGAATACGACGAGTATGTAAAGAAGCTTCTCTCTCAATTAGAGAAAACCAAGGAGGAGAAAAAATTGTGGTAGCAGATCTTGAAGCCAAAAAAAGAGGCCATGGTTGCATCCTTGTTGGAGAAAACACGCCAAATAGTCATGGCCCAAAGGAAAGTTCACGAGCTGAAGGAGCAACTACAAGCTAAGGAGGAGACACAAAGCAGAATGGCAAGCATGATTGAATGAAGAAACCAAGGCCATACTACGACTTCAATGGCACAATGAAGAGATTGTGGCACACTACAAATATCTACCAGCTGAAATGGAGAAAATCACTAAAGCCACAGACAAATTGGAGGAGATGAGGGAGAAAAGATCTCACATGTACCAAAGAGAGGTGGAGAAACTCACCCAAGAGGCTGCCTCATCATAGGAAGAGCAACAAAAGCTAAGGAAAAAAATGGAAGATCAAGAATGAAGGCTGACAGTGCTAGCTTAGTGGCAGGGGGAAAGCCTTGAAGATATGAAAAGGAGGGCAAAAGAATGGGCTAATCAAAATGAAAAGAGTCAAAGCAGTGGCAACCCATCTCACTCAAGTTGAAAAAGAAAAGATACTTGTTGAAAGTAGAGCAGAAACCACCCAAGTGAGCTTCCAAACCCAGCAACGCCCCTTCCTGGATACCCTAGTGGATGTCACCCATGCAGAGGAGGGAGAGTCCATAGAGGCAATGAAAAATAAACTAGGAATGGCTCGTACGGCACTGAAAGTAGGACCGCAGATGCCACTACAACCTAGTGGAGTTGGCTCAAGCCTCGAAGAGTAACACCATTATCTCCTATTGGTAGGCCTGACCTTGTAGGAAGTGGACGCACTCGGGTTTCTTGAAGAAGAGCAGTATGAGCCAAGCTAGGAGAGGGAGGTAGATGTGAACTTTGAAATGAGATCACACGAAGAAGGGCCTGTCCCACCACTTCCTTCCTAGCATCCTGAAGAGCACCAACATGCAGATACCTCCGCAAAAAGAAAGGCAACACTAAGGGAAAGGAGAAAACAAATGGTGGAGGACACAATGAGAAAATAGAATGCCAAGGGAGTGAGGGCACCCCATGCACCTATCCCACCATGCAAGGATGATGTTAGTGAGCGTTCACACCGACCTTGTAATCTGGGAAAGGCACGAAAATGCCCAAGAGTCCCTTCGACTTTAACTTCCAATTTCCCACCACCTTGTGTAGGGTCTTGCCCATCATGGTGGTGGAGGAGGTGATTAACATCAAAAGCAGACTTAGACATGAATGACTGGAGGAGAGAGAGCATAATCCCACCTAAGAATAAGGTTTTTGAAGTGTCAAGGTCTATGGCTAGCTACAAATGTCAATCTGAGGGAAAGGAGAGATCAAATGGTGGAGGACACAAGGAGAAAATAGAAAGGCAACACTGAGGGAAAGGAGAAAACAAATGGTGGAGGACACAATGAGAAAATAGAATGCCAAGGGAGTGAGGGCACCCCATCCACCTATCCCACCATGCAAGGATGATGCTAGTGAGCTTTCACGCCGACCTTGTAATTTGGGAAAGGCACGAAAATTCCCAAGAGTCCCTTCGACTTTAACTTCCAGTTCCCCACCACCTTGTGTAGGGTCTTGCCTATCATGGTGGTGGAGGAGGTGATTAACATCAAAAGCAGACTTAGACATGAATGGCTGGAGGAGAGAGAGCAGAATCCCACTTGAGAATAAGGTTTTTGAAGTGCCAAGGTCTATGGCTAGCTACAAATGTCAATCTAAATGGAGAAGAAGGGTCTACGACTCCAATCTAGACACTTGGATGGCCTTTTGCAACACTCAACCCTTCGAGTGGAATGACCCAACCTTTTTGCCTTACCCTTGAAGGGTGGAAGTGAATTTTGACTCCAGTATCCACGGCCCCTACGACTTCCCTGTAATCTATTAGCCTCATTATACTACATATGAAGAGGCCCTCGTCTTCACATCAGAGAATTTGTATGATATCCTAATCCAATTCACTCATGAATTCTCTTCATGCCTTGACCCCACCTTTATTACTACTTGTAATTACCTTAGACTGCTTATGATACTCCTTAGGCATGTTAGATATGATCAATGCCCCACTCTCATTAGGTGCTACCAATGATCCATGGTGCTCAAAGTTGTAAGGCCCCCATTATGAGGAGAGGCCAAATGTGAGCCCGGACATTGGTTGAGTCCTGACTTGTATATCAGATGAGGTCTATGTGACCATATGGCAAAAAGGTGACCGTTGTGGTTCTAATCTTTGGGTTAGATGGAGTGGTTAAGCTAGTAGCAACTCGAGGCGCATTGCATCGAGTTGCAGGGTAAGGGTGTTTAAAGGGGCCCCTATTGTGGGGTCCGGGGGCCGCGGAAGCGGCCCCTGGCTGGGGGGGTCCCAGGGGGCCACTGGTCCCCCCCTGGCGGGGGTCCGGGGGCAGCGCCCCTAGCCCGATCCTCAGCAGAACGGTGTTGTGGAATGCAAGAATCGCACCATTGTGGAGATGGCAAGATACATGCTAAAGGGCAAGGGATTGCCTAACCATTTTTGGGCTGAAGCTGTTAATATTGCAGTCTACATTCTAAATCAGAGCTACACAAAGGCTCTCAAGGGAAAAACACCTCATGAGGCTTACACTGGTAAGAAACTATCTGTCTCACATTTCAGAATTTTCGGATGTGAATGTTATGCACATGTTCCAGATGAGAAGAGAAACAAGTTAAAACCAAAAATCAGAAAATGTATCTTCTTGGGCTATAGTGATGAGCAGAAGGCTTACAAATTATATGACCAAGAGGCAAAGAAGATCATCGCAAGCCGTGATGTGGTGTTCAAGGAGGAGCTGCATACAGTGGAGGAGGAGAAGGCAAGTTCTTCCACTTTATCATCAAGCGAAGAAGTAGTCCACTATGAACCTGTCCCGAGAGCTATCCCTATCCTTAAGGAGGAGGAAGCATCATCTTCAGATGATGATGAAAAAGTTCGCCAACCTGACATGACCCCACCAGAAAAGCCATTGCCACGTTGGGTGAAGCAACTCTATGACCACAATAATCCTATGCCTGCATTTGTTGAGGAGAAGGCAGATGGACGAAGGAGGTCTCAGAGAATAGAGGAGCAAAGGAGGGCTTCTGCTCACATAGTCAATAATATGGCCTTGATGGTTGAGATTATGAGAGAAGTAAAGGAGCCAACTGACTTAGAAAAAGCACTTGCAGATCCATCATGGAAGGCTGCTATGCAGGCGGAGTATGACAGCATAATGAAGAATGACACTTGGGAGCTAGTGGATCGACCAGCAAAGCAGAAGGTTATTGACACCAAGTGGATCTGGAAGGTAAAGTACAAGGCTGATGGTACCTTAGAAAAGTACAAAGCTAGACTAGTTGCCCAAGGATTTTCACAAGTTGAAGGGTTTGATTTTCAAGAGTCATTTGCCCCAACTGCCAGAATGACCACTATTCGCATGGTACTTGCAGTGGCTACCCACAAGAAGTCACCAGTGTACCAAATGGATGTTAAGTCAGCGTTCTTAAATGGTGACCTCAAGGAGGAGGTGTACGTGGCTCAACCACCAGGGTTTGAGGCCCCCCATTCTGAGAACAAAGTGTGTAAGCTGAAGAAGGCCTTATATGGGCTGAAACAAGCCCCCAGAGCATGGTACCAGTAGATAGATAAGTTCTTTTTAAACCTAAACTTCAAAAGATGTGCCTTAGATGCTAATTTGTATGTTTACAGGGATGGTAAAAAGTTTGTAGTGATTTTCCTATATGTGGACGACCTTCTTATTACAGGTGACTATGAAGAAATGATTTTGAGTTCTGAGTTTGAAATGACAGACTTGGGTTTGCTACACTATTGTTTGGGGATTGAAGTCTGGCAAGAGCCAGGAAAGATCTTCATCTCTCAGAAGAAGTATGCATGGGAGATCTTGAAGGCATTTGGCATGAGAGAGTGCAAGGAGATAGCTACACCTATGGAGGTGAATGCAAAGTTATCCATCGAGGATACATCAGCACTAGCAGACATTGGGAGGTATAGAAGGTTGGTCGGTAGTCTGATCTACTTGTGTAACACTAGACCAGATATCAGTTTTGTTGTTGGTGTTTTGAGCAGGTTCTCAAACAAACCTCATGAGAGTCATTGGAAGGCTGGGGTGCGGGTGCTCAGATACTTGAAGAAAACTCTTGACTATGGTATCACATACAGTTTCGGAACTTCTCTTGTGGGGAACTGTGACTCAAATTGGGCAGGAGACAGTGATTCCAGGAAGTCAGTTTCTAGTTATTGTTTCTCTTTGGGTTCAGGGATTTTCTCTTGGATTAATAAGAAGCAGCCAACAGTGGCATTCTGTTCTACCGAAGCAGAGTACAAGGCAGCTTATTTTGCTACATGTGAAGCAGTATGGTTGAGAAGGATTCTATGGCATATGGGAGTGCAGGATGAAGAACCAACTATGCTGAGATGTGACAATCAGAGTTGCATCGCCATTGCCAAAAATCCAGTGTTTCATGTAGAGATCCAGTATCACTATGTGCGTGATTGGGATAGTGGAACTGGTCTACTGTCCAACAGAGGAGAATGGAGCAGATATCTTCACCAAAGCACTTACGAAGGATCTACTTCAAGTTCATCTTCAGAGACTCGGCATTGGGCCGAGGAGATAGTTCACCTATGGGTGGACATTGAGGGGGGGTGTTAGATATGATCAATGCTCCACTCTCATTAGGTGCTACCAATGATCCATGGTGCTCAAAGTTGTAAGGCCCCCATTATGAGGAGAAGCCAAATGTGAGCCCGGACATTGGTTGAGTCCTGACTTGTATATCAAATGAGGTCTATGTGATCGAATGGCAAAAAGGTGACCATTGTGGGTCTAATCTTTGGGTTAGACGGAGTGGTTAAGCTAGTAGCAACTCGAGGCGCATTGCATCGAGTTGTGGGGTAAGGGAGTTAAAAGGGGCCCCTATTGTGGGGTCCGGGGGCCGTAGAAGCGGCCCCTAGCTGGGGGGGTCCCAGGGGGGCCAGCGGCCCCCCTAGCAGGGGTCCGTGGGCAGCGCCCCCGGCCCAATGGTAAAGGGAATATTCCTTGGCCGACTAGTGGAGGCTTATATGGTAGGTCGGCGGTCAGGCCAACCTTATGGCCTTCGCAGGCTATAAAAGCTAAACCCCTTCATAGCCATTGATCACTCATCTTTCACCGAGTCAGAGTTGTTGTTCCAGCTAGCCTTAAGCTCTTCACCTATCTTCTGTCTAGATCGCCATCTAAGCTTCACACAGTGGAAGCACATGGGTGGACAGAGCCATCTTTGTATCGGTTGTTTGAAGTTAAAGAATTTACCGATTCTCCTCTTATCTGTTGTGTACTCTCTATCTCTTTCTCAGATTCTGTTCGCTGCGCCGTGTAATATTTTACAAGGCAAGACCCCACCTGCAGGAGCATGGCCTTCTAGTACTCCATTTTGATCCTAATGCAATGGATAGTTGCGCCGTGGCTCGAATAATGATGCGGGCTTATCTATTACCTTCATTTTTCTTAGCCCTTCTAGAGGACATGAATGATAGTTGCTTCACCCGCTGCAATGATCCATTCCTCTCCACCACCACCCTTCGGGTCTGGCCTAAACCTGAAGGGGTATCTCCAAAGCCGCCGGTTTCTTAAAAAATCTATTAAGTCCCCTTCTCCACATCACTCCGATGATGAATATTAACTTTTGTCATGACTATGTAACTTGGACAAAAAGAAGAAGAAGATATCATACGTAGACACCGCAAGCTGCACATTGATCATAGTCACTACACCTAGGGGTTCTCAAGTTAGGTGCATCCGGTGGCCTTGGTCGGCCGGCTCCATGCTTAAACCCCTAGCCCTTTGGATTCCTCATGACACTTAAGGCATATCAAGGGCATGACATACCTAGGAAGGTAATTCTTGCCTAGGGTTAGACCTGTTACCCTAACCCCCCTGCACTGCACCTCCCTTATGCACAAACTGGGTCCTCAAGTGTGGGACACCACTGAGGGCTAGACCCATATCCCAGTTCCACAAGCACAGGCCCCATGCACTCCACAGTAAGGTAGAAACACCCCCAGCTAGTGCACCTTTCTTTTCTTTCCAAGCACAAACAAAGACCCCAACCACTAGCTCTAGAGACCTCATCATCCATGTGACACACTCCCCATCTTATGCTACATGTCACCATGCAGGCACAACAAAGCAAGGGGTGGACGCAACATCCCAGTCAAAAAGTAAATGAAGAATCTCATTTGGAAGAGCGCAGGAGAAGGTAGCTAAGGAGGGCCAAACGATAGATTTGTCCAACTATATCTTAGATTTTAAAGATGGATCCACACACCCGCCTCTCTTCACACAAGGATTCACCCAACTTTATCTTCAATTTCAAAGGCATAAATCCCTCCAACACACCTTTCACCAAGGCTCGTATAAGGGCTTCCTAGTTCCATAAATCCCTCCAACACCAAGGCTCATTTCAAACTCAAGGACCTCCTAGGTCCATAAATCCCTCCAACACTAGGGCTCATTCCAAACTCAAGGGTCTTCTAGATCCATAAATCCCTCCAACACCAGGGCTCATTCCAAACTCAAGGGCCTCCCAAATCCATAAATCTCTCCAATACACGATCCACCAGGTCTCGTATACAAACTCAAAAAGCCACCTAGCTACTTTAGCAACATTGTCCGACTTATCACTCAGCAGTGCCATGAGATTGGCACTCAACTAGGAGAGGGGTAATGTTTACTGCAAATCGAAGGAAGCGAAAAATGAGGCATCAAGAGGAAAACCGCAAGGCAAAATAAAGGAAAGGCACCCTACAAAAGAGTGAGCCCGAAGGAAATCTAAAAGCATGGGAACAACCACCAGGAGTCCAAGAGGCAACCATGGAAGCTGCAAGAAGCTAAAAGCAAGAAGCCGAAACTTTAAATATAAAGGCACAACCAAAACCTCTATAAAAGAGCGCCAAGCTCCCTCCTGTTGATGCCAGGAGGCATATTTCATGGTGGATTCCGTGAGGTTTTACGGTGGATTCCGTAAACTTTGATGATCGGGGCTCATACACAAAGTGGATTCTTTGTGCGAGAAGTTGATGGGGACGCCTATCCTTTTCGGGCGTTTCATTAATTTAGTGTGTACATGGGTGATTCCATAGCGAGTGATTCCACAAAATGCATATTAAATTGTTGAGATATCGAGCTCCACTCGTGATATGTCAGGGTGACCGTTGTGCATTTATGTCACCGACTTGTCAATTGTAGATGCGGTTGCTACACCACCCATGAATAATAGCTACATGACAGCTATCCTTATCTACTCTAGTTCGTGGCTCAGTTAGTATGCCACCTTAGTTAGTTGAGTTTGGTTTGAGACCTATATATAGGGTTCTTCTATTTCTTTGTATGAGACTTCTTTTTGGCTTACACAACTAAGAAGAGGAAAACTGTTTTCAGCCTCCACCTTTGTGTGTATTCCCCCATTGTGCAAGCAAGAAAGCTACAAGTGAGACTCCTTCCTTCTCTCCCACAATCTTGACATGGTATCAGAGCCTTGTTCGTGGTAAGGAGCTCAAGAAAGCAAGCCAAGCTCGCGGTGTTCTGGTAAGAGGAGCAGTGTTGCTTTCATTTTCTATTTTGGGAGCAGATCTCTACAGGTAGCACAACCGGAAATTGCAAGAGTGCATTGTCTCAGGTTGAGACGCCCTTCGCGGTGAAGCAAGAGGGCAGTATATGTTGCGGGAGAGGGCTTTAGCCTTTGGCGACCCTGTTTTTTTGATTTGAGGCCATTTCGGGGCCTATTTTGGAGGCGGAAGTTTTCTGCACGCACTCAAGAAAAGGCCCAATTTTATGCTGTGCAACCACTGTTCTACAGGTTGGTGAAAAGTTACTGTAGAAATTGCATCATATGCCTGTGCGCAAAGACATTGGGAGTTACAGAATCATCCTTGTTGCCTCTTGATGCAAATCGTCACTAGGAAGTGACTGTGTGGTCAAATACCACTTTCGTCAGTTTTGCAAATTTGCCCTTGTGAGGCTGAAGTTGTGTTCTTTGCAGTGACATAATTTTTTGCAGTGTTCTGTAATGGCGTCTGATTCTCTCTCACAGATTGTCACACTGAAAAGCTTGACAAGAACAACTTCCAAGCATGGAAGTTTAGAATGACGAATTTCCTTATGGGAAAAGGATATTGGGAATTTGTTGCAGGAAATGAAGAAGAACCAGTTCTTCCTGATGTTCCCAATCAACAGCAAATGCAGGCATTTAAAGCATGGTATGAGAGAGCCAGGAAAGTTATGTATTGGCTGTCTATCAGCATTTCAGATTCTATGATTGTGCATATTCAGGATGCAAGTACGCCAAAGGAGGCATGGGATACTTTGTCAAAGATGTATAGCACAAATACACAAGCCAGGAAAATACAGCTCAAGCAAGAGTTGCATAATGTGCAAAGAGAAAATATGAGCATCAATGACTACCACATGAAGGTGAAGAAGATTGCAGATGCACTTGCTTCCATTGGGTCGCCAGTGGAAGATGATGATTTAGTTTCTGTGACCTTGAATGGTCTAGGAAAGGATTATGCACAGTTTCGGACATCCATTTCAGTTCGTGAAAGATTTCCTGATTTTGAGGAGTTGATTGCTCTTCTAATTTCTGAGGAGCAGAGAAATGGTGGTGCATCTTCTTCATGAGGAACTTCAAAAGAAACTGTCTTCTACTCAAATGCTGGAAGAGGTAGAGGCAGAGGTAGAGGAGGCCGATTTGGAGGCCATGGTAGAAATCAGAATATGCAGCAAACTCAAGAAAACCAGTCCTATGGAGGAGGACGTGGTAACTCTAGAGGCAGGGGGAGCCAAAGAGGTCGTGGTGGATGGCAAAGAGGCCAAAATGCAAACAGTAATGTTGAATGCTACTACTGTGGTAAAATGGGTCATATGGCTAAAGACTGCTATAAAAAGCAGAATGACATCATGAATGGGAAATTGCAACAAGGGAATTATGCATCTTCTAGTAGACAGGGTGATGACATAAATGAGCATTTGTTTATGGTGCAGCACATGAACAATTCTGTGACAAGTATAGAAGAAAGCAACAATGTGTGGTATGTTGACTCAGGTGCATCAAACCACATGAGAGATCATGCAAAATGGATGGAGGATGCAAGAAAAATGGAAAAACCAGGATTTGTGGAGGCTGGTGATGATGCTGCACATCCTATTGTGCAGATTGGAAAAATTCCTTTGTCTATGCAGGATGGAAAAAAGAAATACCTGTCCGATGTATTTCATGTCCCGAATATCACCAAGAATCTGGTTTCTGTTGGTCAAATGGTTGAGCAGGGCTTGCAGGTCAGATTTAATCCTCATGGATGCTTTGTTGAGGATATGAAAAATAAAGATCGCTTGATAGCAAAAGGAAAGAAAAAGGGCAGAATGTTTACATTGGATGCAGACATGCCTGAATTGAGTGCAACAATGTTTGCACATGGGACCGGTGTAGTTGCAGATATTGATATCTGGCATAAACACATTGGTCATGTTAATGTATAGCGACTTAAATCAATGCAAGCCCAAAACATTGTTGCAGGATTACCTAAATTCAAGGTTGTAGAAATGCATAAGGTATGTGAAGGCTGTCAGTTTGGAAAACAGGCAAGGAAACCATTTCCTAGACATGTTCAAGAGAGTAAGAAGCCATTGGAATTAATCCACTCTGAGTGTGGACTACTAAAGCTGCATCTCTTGGAGGCTGTCATTATTTTGTCACTTTTATTGATGACTATACTAGAAAAGTTTGGGTGTATTTTATGAAAAAAAAAAGTGAAGTTTTTGGGCATTTCAAAACTCTTAAAGCTATGGTTGAAAAAGAAACAGGCCTGCAAATAAAATGCCTAAGGTCAGATGGAGGGGGAGAGTACCTCTCAAATGAGTTTGCAAGGTTCCTGCAGGAGCATGGCATAAAGCAGCAATATTCATGCAGTCATACCCCACAACAAAATGGAATTGCAGAAAGGAAAAACATGCATATTGGAGAGATATGTCATGCCATGCTCAACGAAAAAGACTTGTCAGATTTTTATTGGGCTGAAACAGTTGCTACAGCAGTCTATATAATGAATAGGACTCCCATTGCAGCAATACATGGGATGACTCTAGAGGAGAGGTATACTGGTAGGAAACCAGATATTTCTCATTTGAAAATTTTTGGTTGCATTGCCTATGTATATGTGCCAGATGAGTTGAGATCCAAGTTGGATCCAAAAGCTGAGAAGTGCATCTTTATTGGTTACTCTCTACAGCAGAAAGGGTATAGATGCTATAACCCATCTACTCGTAAGTTTACAGTGAACAGAGATGTTGTTTTTTATGAGATGAGCAGCTGGTATAAACCAGTAAATGTGATTGATGATGTAGATGCACAAAGTGCTAATGCTGCACAGAATTCACAGCAGCAGTCACAAAATATTAGTGGACCTGGAGCGTTCTCTAGCAGTGGTTCACATTCTTTGCCATGGACAGGCAGATTGAGATCAGGAGAATCTTCTCAAAGCAATGTAGATAGTGGTATGTAGGTATCATGAAAAGGAAAAGAGAAGGTAGATCAGTCCATGTTTGATGTGAATGCAGGTCACTCTTATGTGGATGGTGAATCCAGTGGCTTAGAACAGAGCATTGATGATGAGTTGGGTATTCCTTCTATTGTTACACCTGGAGTAAGGAAGACCAGGGATGTTTTGAGAGCACCTGGGAGTGAACCTACTTTGCGCAGGTCTACCAGAGTTAGGTATCCTATGGATAGGCTGAAATATGATGGATTTACAGCCATTCACTATGTATAACCTTTGCCTAAAGGTAAGAATGCAATTGGCTGTAAGTGGGTTTATAAGGTGAAGCACAATGCAGATGATTCTGTGAACAGATACAAGGCAAGATTAGTAGTCAAGGGGTATGCACAAACATATAGCATTGACTATGAAGAAACATTCAGTCCGGTTGCAAGGATGGCAACCGTAAGAGCAGTCATTGCTATGGTTGCATCAAAGGAATGGTCTTTACATCAGATGGATGTAAAGAATGCCTTCTTGCATGGTGACTTGCAAGAAGAGGTCTATATGGAGCAGCCACCAGGTTATGTGCATGCTGTTCATCCTGAGTTTGTTTGCAGGTTGAAGAAAGCATTGTATGGCTTGAAGCAAGCACCTAGAGCATGGTCTGACAAGATAGGACAATATCTTGTCACTATTGGCTTTTAGATTTCCAAGGCAGACTTCTCACTTTATGTGAGAAAAACAGAGAAAGATATTATGCTACTTGTCATTTATGTTGATGATTTGATTATGATAGGTGACAATGATGAAGATATCCTTCATGTGAAAATGCTATTGAAGTAGAAGTTTGAGATGAAGGATTTGGGAGAGCTGCGTTATTTCTTGGGCATTGAGATGATTAGATCACCAAGTGGGATACAGCTCTTGCAGAGGCAGTATGGATTGGACATGCTGTCCAAATATGGGATGACAGGCTGTAAGACGCATAGTAGGAAGTTTGATTTATATGACTATTACCAGGCCAGATTTGAGCTATGCTGTTGGATTGGTAAGTCAGTTTATGTAGGCTCCAAGGAAACCGCATTTGGATGTGGTTAGACGCATACTCAAGTATGTGAAGTCCACATTGCAGTATGGACTATTTTATGAGACTGGGGTTCAGATACAGCTGCATGGATACACTGATGCTGATTGGGCTGGTAGTATTTCTGATAGACGATCTACCAATGGATATGTGTTCTCTTTTGGGAGTGCTGCAGTCACTTGGAGCAGCAAGAAACAGCCTACAGTTGCCTTGGCGAGCACAGAGGCCAAGTACAGGGGTGCAGCAATGGCTGCATGTGAGGTAGCTTGGTTGCATAAGCTACTTTATGATATGCATCAGTCTACAGATGGGCCAGTTTTCATTTATTGTAACAACATGAGCAGTATACACTTGGCAAATAACCCAGTCTATCATGCTAGAACAAAGCACATTGAGGTGCATTATCACTATGTGTGGGAGAGGGTTTTACTAGGTCTTATTGATCTAGTTTATGCCCAATGCGGGAGAGGGCACAGAGAAGCTACGCAAGTTCAGAGACCTGCTTGGTGTGCAGGAATTGGGATTGAGCTCAAGGGGGAGTGTTGAGATATCGAGCTCCACTTGTGATATGCCAGGGTGACCGTTGTGCATTTATGTCACCGACTTGTCAGTTGTAGATGCCATTGGTACACCGCCCATGAATAATAGCTACATGACAGCTATCCTTATCTACTCTAGTTCATGGCTCAGTTAGTATGCCACCTTAGTTAGTTGAGTTTGGTTTGAGACCCATATATAGGGTTCTTCTATGTCTTTGTATGAGACTTCTTTTTGGCTTACACAACTAAGAAGAGGAAAACTGTTTTTAGCCTCCCCCTTTGTGAGTGAGACTCCTTCCTTCTCTCCCACAATCTTGACATAAATTAATAAACGTTTATGAGTTTAGAGTGCGCACTCGTAATAAATTAAGGTTAGGATTGATTTCTAACCAGTCGATTTATTTATGTAGCTGAAGACTGCTATGTATTCACTTTTGTCGGTTTAATTGTATTATTTTACTAACGATTGTGAATGCTTCAGTTGATGTGTAGAGATAGCAGTAGTGGTGGAGGGAAGCATTGGAGGATAGCGAGTATTCAATTTATTGACTATATTTTGTTGGGCGCATACCTTAGGCATTGCGCCTATATTTTATCGTGCCTATTTATTGAGGCGTTGGATATTTATTATTATTTTGTATGCACATGGACGCACGATTATGTTATTTATACTTGGACATTGTATTGGGCATGCTAGACTCTTTGGGCACCGCCCATTAGCTTTATTCCTATTTTGTGTTAAAGCAAACTCAAAAGCTAAAAGCTTGCTATTTTGTAATTTGGGCTATTATTTGAGCTTGAAGATGATTAATACATAAAATACATGCTTTGTGGAGCGCTCACACAAGGCATGGGGGGAGATTGCACCCAATTGGTCTCTTGTTCATGTCGTTCATGCTTTTTACATTGAATTTTGTGCAAAAAAGTATAGTTCTATTGTTCTTGGGGACCTTCCGGCATTCACTATGCGAGCGTACAGCATCCGATCTGCGCACTAGTGGTATCAGAGCAAAGCTGAGATCAAGAGAGATATACAAACAATTAGACGTCACAATATATTAGACTAAAATATATAAAGAATTTAAAGAAATATACATTTAAAAAAACTAGAAATCAAAATATACTTACAAACTCTGCCTCCCACGACTCTCTGCCGCCCGATCCGTAATGCGATGATCCCATTGTTTCCATTTGGATCCGTCGTGCCTCTGCGTACTGGCGACTCTTCACTTTCTCAGCTGCTTTCTTCTTGGCTTTCTTCCACTCTATGCGATGGCACATAGGTGGTTGGCTGTAGGCTCCACGCCCCTCATCCAGCCTCCGCAGTGAGTCCCTAGCCCGTGTCATGAGGTGGGATCTTTTGTTGTGAAGCATATCCCTCACTTTTGTACGTCCCCAATCATCTGAGAATCACTGACCCTCGGGATTTGGGTACCTCCTATGGACTGCCCTCAACACCTCCTGCCACAAGCCGCTTTTTTGATTTTTGAAGGCAATGAAACAATCTTTATATGTCACATGCACGACGCTCCTCACGTACACCATTACATCCCTTCCCTCATCATCATGAAAGATGCCACCGGCATCTGTAACTCTATAGTAATGGCGTACAACCTCCTCTACATGATCTACTGGCGAGGGTGATCGCTCGCCACCTCCTAGGAAACCCCCATACAACCCTCATCCTCCCCCTTGACTCTCCCTCCTTCCTCTCTGTCGACTGCCCTCTTTACCTCGCTGGACGCACGAGCTTCTACAGATACACGTGCTTCTGCAGATGCTTGTGCTTCAGCCCATGCACGTGGAGCACGTGGAGTACGTGTATATGGAGTACGTGCATATGGAGTACGTGCATATGGAGTACCTGCATATGGAGTACCTGTATTGGAGCACCTGCATATGGAGTACCTGCATATGGAGTACCTGTATGTGGAGTACCTGCATGTGGAGTCTAGGAAGTAGTGCTAAGCAAAGACGCTAGAGGCGTCCTAGACATGACACTGAACACCTTGTCCGCTATGGGAGAGCGGCCAAGGTGTTTGGTCATCTCTCCCATGAAGTCTTCCCTACTAGGAAAACCTCCAAAAAATGCATTGACCCCCCTGCCAAAGGAGGCCAATGTATCATTCATACGATCCACATCTGGGTCATTGCTAGATGTACCAGGATACGACATCTGCAAAAAGCACACACGAAAAAGACAAATTTATTTGCATACAAAAAACATAGGAGGATATTGTGCAGTACAAGCAACTCATGGATGAGGGGTGGAGGTGACTATCCATAGACTAGAGGGCACATTGAGGCCTATATGCCTAGGTGAGGGCTCTAATTCACGAGATCCACATGTAGAACACACAAGTTTCAATCTCACTTTATGTAAAGAATGTAATGTTTGTATAAATGTGTATAAAAGTATACTATTTTCTAATTTGTCACTTTTAGATCTAACTAGACTTCTATTTAGGAGTTAATCAGTACCATGCAATAAGATTCTGCTCTAGGTGATGTCACACAATAGGACCTTGCAGTTTTTAATGTGTATAAAAGTATAACATTGCAGTTTTTAAGCCTTTGACATAACATTGCAGCTTTTAAGCCTTTGACATAACCAACGCGCATCCCAGGTCAATGTGTGTCTATTTGCGCATCTAACCTACAGCACAGATGCACTGCCAGACGCATATCGCAGGTCAATGTGCGTCTATTTACACATCTAACCTGCAGCACAGGCGTGCTGCCAGACACGTATCCCAAGTCAATGTGTGTCTAAAATTGCGTGTACACTATAGGTCAAACTTCTGTGCAGCGCGTGTATCATCGCATGTGCACACGCGCTGTAAGACGCTCTCTCAGACGCACTGAGAGGAGACAATTTACACGCGTCTATGTCCACGTCTACACTGAGATCTAGATACGCTAGTAGATGTACTGGGTCAGCCAATTTTAGACCGACGACAGTCATTGACGATTTACATAATGCAATACATTATAATGGAATCACAAATGAACAATACACAAACAGAGCATAGAGAGGAAGAGAGAATCAAAGAGAGAGAGAGAGAGAGAGACTCACCTTGGGTGTTTGGTGTGGCGGGTGGTGGCGCTTCTCCTTCTCCTTCTTCCTCTCCTTGGTAAGTTACCCTCCCGTGATGCTTGTTTGCTTGCTTGCGACTTCTTCTTGTTCTCCTCTTTCTTGTTCTCTCTTTCTTCCTCTCCTTGGCTTTCCTTTTTCCCTTCTTGTGTGTTTAAAATGAAAGAAGAGGTGAGTCATGAGGAGGTGAGGCATGAAGAGACTGCATGTCGGCTAAACTCAAGCTTCATAACTGCAAAAAACGCAGGAAAGGAAAGGTGCAGTTTGAAAAGAAATGATTTAAATATGGTTTGAATTTTGACGCGTGCGTCTATTTTCATGTGTATATGTGCGTCTGTTGTTCAGATAGATGCGAGTATAAACGCGAATGTAGACGCGAGTATAGATGTGTAGGTAGACGCGGATGTAGATGCGCATTTGGAATTTATCATGATTTTTTATTTTTAAGATCAGTTTTGATAGTGAATTCTTCTTAAGTTTTTATAAGTTAAGATAAGTTTTAAGATGATTTTTGTGTATTTAAAATTAAGATATTATGTAAACATATGATGGACAAATATTTTGATGTTGTCATGAATTAGGTTTAATCATGTCAACGTCGTCATCACCTAGTGCGGTGCAAGCTGGTGAGTCAATGAGCACATCTTCAAGTGAGGATAAAACATTGCGTCTTCATAATCGAGATGCATGGCCACGACGAAAAATTAGATGCATGTGTGATCGTTGTCGAGGGTGTATTTTTCGAGCACATCGAATTGCAATGTCACACCTCAGCTTGTATGGAGAATGGGACCAAGAAAAATCACCGGTATTCATTGTTTTTTTTTACCACTAAGATTGCTAGTCTGTGTTACGGGAATTATATATCAACGTACATGAAACTCCCTTTCGTGGTTGAGCAGGATGCGGTGCCACATCTTCAGATGCTCCCTCCCGAGCGTGGAGAGGCTGCAAAACGTCGACGCGAGGAGGCAGAGTCTTCAAGAAGAGTAGAGACTGACGACCATGATAGTAGCCCTCATGAAATGCCCCATCAAGTCGTAGAGGATGAGATTTTGGACAACATGGTACACCATCTATTTTCACAACCGGTTCAAGGAGAAGCTCACTCTACGAAGCCAGATGATCCACTATATGTAGCATCATCTACTCCGTTGTATGAAGGTTGTACGTACTCCATTCTTCGTGCGTCCCTCGAGATACTTAACTTGCAAACAATTTATGGATGGAGTAATGTCAGTTTGGATGCGTTATTGAAGTAGGTATCAATTTAGTTTGGCTTATATATGAATCATAATATTAATTGTTAACCTCTTTATTTTGAAATCAGACAGAAATATATGTTGGTGGTTTTTTAACTCACTTTTAAAATATATGTAGGTTATTATCACAAATGCTTCCAAAAGGAAACAAATTGCCAGCTAAGAGAGAGCAAGGAAGACATTACTTGACATCTCTGGGAGACCTCGATTATGTCAAGATCCATGCATGTGTCAATGATTGTGTCTTATTTCGTGGGATTCATGAGTTCGCACGAGAGTGTCCTGTTTGTGGCAAATCAAGATACGAAGTGGAGATGAAGTCAATGGATGTGCCTCGTAAGGTTTTGCGACATTTTCCGATTGTTCCACGTATAAAACTTATGTTCAAGTATAAGTCTATTGGAAAGCTCATGTCATGGCATGCTAGTCATTGTTCAAGTGATGGAAAATGGAGGATCCCTGCAGACACACCCACATGGCAACATATAGATAATTTGTGGCCCGTTTTCAAAGAAGAGCCAAGAAATTTGAGATTTGGTTTAGGTATGGATGGAATCAATCCATTTGGCATCAAAAGCACATCATACAGTGTATGGCCAGTGGTATTGGTGAACTATAATATTCCTCCATCCATGGCAATTAAAAAGGGACATGTGATGTTGTCCCTTCTGATTCCTAGAAAGCACAAGGTAAAAAACATGGACATTTACTTAGAGCCTTTGATTGAAGAGTTAGAAATGTTATGGGAAGGTATTGAGGTGCAAGATACAAGTGCATCTGCATCCTCTAGAGATTTCACATTGAAGGCCATGTTGTTGTGGACCATGCACGACTTTCCAGGATACGGAGAGTGTTCAGGTACATGTATATAACTCTATATTTGAAATTCAAGACTTGAATCAATTGCATTTTATTAATTCACTTGTTTTTTCAGGTTTAACCACGTCAGGATATCATGCATGTCCTATTTGCGGTCCCTCTCTAGTTTCATCTAGGTCGGCAGGTTTAAAGAAGGTTATCTACGACAATCATCATCGATTTCTTCCTATTGACCATGCCAAATATGTTCTCCCTACTAATGGAATGACTCCACAATCTCTAACCATTCGAGATTGGAAGGAGAGATGGATTAATGCCGACAACCACCCTCCACATGGCATGAGTCGGTAAGAAGTGCATTTCTCTCGATTGACTTTAAAGTATTTAGCATGATGAAATATTTACATAATATATTGTTTGTTTGTTAGGTTCTCTATATTCTTTCGTCTTCCGTATTGGACTGAAATCAAGATCAATCACCTGTTGGACCCCATGCACATATTCAAAAATGTTGTATCTACATTATGGGATCACTTGATAGGGGCTCACGATTCAGTTAATGTAAGGGAGGATTTACGTAACATTGGTCACATGAGACGAGCCTGGCCACGAATTGGACCCAGAGGAAAGATTGAGCTACCCCATGCACCTTGGATATTGTCAAAGAACGAGGAAAAAATAGTGAAGGAACAAATATATCACTTTTGAACACCCACAGGATGTATGAGATGTCTCAAGGGAGCCTTCATAAAGAAAAAGAAAAGAGGTGTGGAGCAACTATCTGGTTTGAAGTCCCACGATTGGCACAAAATGATTCAAGTAAGGGTATCTCTAACCATGAATATAGTAATTAGTGGCATAACTATGTGTAAACTTTGGGGTATGATGACTTTTTCCTCTACTGACAATTTGCATCTATGAATATTGTTTACATTCAGTTCGTACTTCCTAGTAGCATATCCCATTGTGCCTCCAAAGATGTACGTGATATCATTTACAAGATGGGAGAGCTTGTGAGATGTGTATACATTGTATTTTTTCATTATATATCTTTGAATTTCTACACAAAAATAAACAATTCTCAAATACATCTTGACAGATACATGAGCTCGAAGGAAATTGATCCAAACACATTGCAAGATGCTCGAGTATTATCTATTGAGGTGGTTTGTTTGGTGGAGGAAATTTTTCCTCGCTCCATTTTGACTACTCAATTACATTTGATTGATGAGATCGCACTTTGTGGGGCAGTTCATGTAAGGTGGATGTTTTTTCTTGAGCGCTTCATGAAAACCTTGAAAGATTTTGTGAGGCAAAAAGCACGGCCTGAGGGAAGCATGGCTGAGGGTTGGTTAGTGCAATCATCCCTTGTTTATATCTCTGAATATCTTGCTGAAGTGGATCCCTCTCAACCACGACTATGGAAAGATGATGAAGACTTGAGGATGATCTCTATAGTACCTCAAGGAAAAGGAATGAGTAAAGTGCTAACAAAAGAAGAACTTCGTAAGTTAAATAGTTTTTGTGTGCTCAATAGTGATGTTATAAGCAAATGGGTGACACTATATAATGAAGCAAGGGCAAGAAGAAAAAGCGAAAGACAAGAATTTCACACTAGATATGGACGTAATGTCTCATTTTCAGATCATCTAAATGCACTCCCACGTCATATTGACATAGATTGGTTACATGAGGAAATGGAGAGAATGGAAAAAGAGGAGGAAATTAATACATCTCAAGAAGAGTGGGAATACGCATAAGGTTGCTTATCAAAGGTGAGACATACTATCAATTAATTTGTTTCTATAAGTTTTATTTTATATAAATAATTGACATGTTTGATCTTTTATCTTTTACTACTAGTGCACATTATTCAATGCACTTTGGTGTGAGGGTAAACATCTTCGAACTCAACGTATAGATGAAAAGAGAAATACCCAAGATTGTGGTGTCCTTGCTCACTTCGAGGCTGCCAATGGTACCATGGAAGGTTATTGTGGCTTGATCCAAGATATTCTGAAGCTTGACTTCAGACGATTCTTTATATATGTACTAGATGTGAAGGGGTTTAAAGAAGTGGTAACAAATGGTGAGAATTGCACAATCAGACGTCATCCAAGTGGTTTTGTAATCATTGACTCTACAAAATTTCACCAAAACAAGAATAACACATTAGTACTACCTCAACAATGCGAGCAAGTATATATGCAAAGGCTAATTTTTTTATATGTATACATGTGATACATATACACAATATAATAAGTACTTAATCTTTTTGCTTTTGTTTTTCAAATACAGGTTGTGTATCATCCAATGGTAAACAATAACCAATGGTGGTATGTCATCCCTATATCTAATCGTTCAAAACCAATATATGGTAATATTACCGACATGGAGATAGCAGATGACAATCCAACAAATAATGATGATGTGCATGATGACACCATAATGAATTATATGCGTGATATAGTACAAGATGAACCTTGCGATGATGTTCAAGGAAATGCAAAAGAAGACAATAATGTGATTGTCGATGATATTGATGAAGTTATTGAGCAATATAGCAACACATCTGATAGTGGGATAGACTTATTTGTTTCGTTACCTCTTGGTAACATAGACCTAGAAGTAGATAGTTTAGCAAGGGCTGATCTCATTGAAGATGAGATGGATCATTCACTGTGACATACTTAATTTGCTTATTGATTCATTATATGTGTATTCCTAATTCTATGCTTTTTATCATGCGCACATGTGTATATTCAAGAATCAATAGTCAATTTTAAAGCAAGCATTGAATTTTCCATAATAAAAAGGAAGTATCTTTTATCATCTTCAATTACATAGAGAAATTACGAGATACATATTGCAATGCTTGCTACTATTTATAAGGTTTATGTCGCTTGCCGCTAATTACTTACATAGAGGAACTGCCATTCATTAGAGAGCAATGAAAAAGTAATTATTAAGTCTATTTTTTAAATTAAATCATTCAATGTGTATTCTTAATTCTATGGTTTTTATCATGCGCACATGTGCATGCTCAAGAATCAATTTCAGGTGGTTAAATAATTATTAACTTTGGTTTTTCAATTATGTGAATTGCTAATTTTAGGTGGTTAAATAATTGTGCGTCTGATAGCGCGTCTATATTAGCGCCTATTTGGCGGATATGTAGACGCAAAATTCACGTCTATTTACACGCACGCTTACACGCATTTATAGACGCTTTGATAGACGCGCCCGACTTTGCACGTCTAACGTGCGCGTCTATGCCTCGTTTCTGTTGTAGTGCAAGTCTGCAAAGTCCAAGTTCCGCAAGTATTCTAAGTCGAAGTTCTGCAAGTCACATAAAGCAACTAAGTTTTGCAAGTCTACAAACTCTGCAAGTCACATTAGTCTGGTACTCTGCAAGTCAGACAAGTCAACCAGAGTCAAAACTGACTTCTGTTCAAAACTCATAGAAGGGTTGTTCCTGCGCAGAAATTTCGAATTGCAAAGTTGTTCATTGGAAGGTACTCTACGCATACGCAGGTTTGTTGAAGCATTTTCAGCATACGAAGAAGGATAAAACGCACATTTTTCAAATGATTGTGAAAGCCACACCCAAAAATATATAAGCCTTGTATTTCCGAACTTGAGCTACGCTCATCCCGCTAACTTGATTTTGAGAGTGAGAGGTATTTTGAGTTTTGCAGGATAACGGAACCACATATGGATGATTTAATGGCTGAAGGCGACCTATCTGAACCTACGATGGAGCAAAAGATGGACTTAATTATGATGCAATTGGATGAAGAACGACGAGCTAGGCAAGCATTGCAAGTTCAATTGGCTAATTTACAAAGGTAGACTACTGACAAAGAGGAACCTCAATCTGAAGATCTTATCCGACGTACCATCGACGCAACTCTCGAAGCTCAAACCATCCACAAGGAATCAAAGATAAGTAACAAAAATTTCAAATTCTGTACTTTCAATGGCACTCGAGAGGGAAAAATTGTTCTTGCATTCATTAGTCAGTTTGATGACTACTTTCATGAGGAAATCAATGCAGAAAAAGATAAAATCAAGTGTGTCACTAATCATTTAGTGGATAGAGCATCTCTTTAGTGGACAGTGATTCATATAAAAAGTATAGATTATCCCGCTACCTGGGAGAATTTCAAGAAGAAGTTTATGCAGAATTTCCTTCCTCCACAATTTCATGAGAAAGCTATAAAGCAATGGGACCTTCTTCAGCAACGGGATCGTGAGCCTATTCCTCAGTACACAGAGCGTTTTTGGAATGCATTACTCCAGTTACGCATGCTTGAAGACATACCTGAAGCGACACACAAGCGCAAGTATATGTCTGGACTCCTGGGGCATTACTACGCTGAAGTTAATATGTTCAAGCCTGCAACTCTTGAAGACGCAATTTCATTAGCTCACGACACTGAAGACAAGCTGTGAGATAGAGACAGACATCCACAGCAATTCCAAGCCAATGGTAACTATGGATCTAAGCAATTCAACTCAAATTTTAGAAGATTTAATCAAGGTCGTTTCACTTCATCATCTTTCCGTAAAAATTGGGCAAAACCACCTGCTTTACCATCCAATGTCAATCAAAACCCCAAGCCTATTCCACAGCCAAATCCTAATGTACTTGGACTTCCCGCCATTGCAAACAATATAACCAAAGCCAAACCTACAGTAAGCTATAAATGCCACCAGCCTGGACATCTAGCAGCAAGTTGCCATTCAAAGAAGCCACCTGTCCATATCAACTACCTTGGAGCAATGAAAGATAAAGAACATGAAGATATGCCTGATTTCACAAAAGATGAGGATGACACTACTACTCCTTCGGATACTTTACCAAGTATGCCAACTCCACATTCTTTATTGACTATGAAATGTTTAGTGCATGAAAAGGAAAAGATTATTTTGCATGATGACGGTAGTACTCATGATTTTATTTCAGCAAAGCTAGTAAAGGAATTGAAATTACAGACTGTACCTACGCATTATCGTATTAAAGCAGCATTCTTAGACACTAGGTATAATGGTACACAGGAAGTGCATGACTTAGAGATTCAAATTGGTCAATACACTGAAAGAAGAAATTTTCTAGTTGTTCCATTACAGTCGAGTGACATTATTTTAGGTATGTCTTGGTGTCATAAGCATAACCCAAATATAGATTATTCCATGCATTCAATTAATATTAAATTTCAAGGAAAACATATTACATTGTATGATATGCATGCATCTAATGCTTTTCCACTGCTTTCGCATACTCAAGCTAAAGAACTACAAGTTAAAGAAAATCATATGCATCCTAGGCATAAAGAATTTCTTGCACATTTTAAAGACTGTTTTGCCGAAGATCTACCACCAGGTTTACCTCCTTCACGTCCAGAAGACTATAAAATAGATTTGATTCCTAGTACACAACCACCTTGCAAAGCACCATATAGGCATAACCAAATAGAGCAAAAAGAAATTCAAAGTCAAGTTGAAGAATTACTAAATAGAGGATTGATTAGATCTAGTAGTTCTCCATTTGGTGCACCTGTTCTGTTAGTCAAGAAAAAGAATAATACCTATCGTATGTGCATTGACTATCGAGCTTTAAATAAGATCACAATAAAGAATAGGTATCCAATTCCTAGAGTCGATGACCTTATGGATAAACTGCAAGGATCTGCTATATTTAGTAAATTAGACCTTAAGTCTGGTTATCATCAGGTGAGACTAGATAAGTCTGACATATTCAAGACTACATTTAGGACACAGTTTGGTCATTATGAATTTTTAGTGATGCCTTTCGGATTGACTAATGCACCTGCTACATTTAGTAGAATGATGAATCATATATTTTTGAAATATCAGTATTGTGCTACTGTCTTCTTTGATGATATTTTGGTGTTTAGTCAAAATGAGAAGGAACATTATGAGCATTTGTCATTGGTTTTCCGGTTACTAAAAGATAATCAACTGTATGCAAATCCTGAAAATAGTGAATTCTTTAAAATAGAAATTGAGTATTTAGGTCATATCGTATCATCTGATGGAATTAAAGTTGACCCTAAGAAAATAGATGAAATATTGAATTGGCCTGTACCTAAAAATGTGCATGAGTTACGATCATTCCTTGGTCTTGCTAGTTTTTATAGGAAGTTTGTACGTAATTTTTCATTACTTGCTTTACCATTAACCAAACTTTGAAGAAATGTATTGTTTATCATTGGTCTGATAATCAATAGAAATCCTTTGACTTATTGAAACATGCATTAACCCATGCCCCTGTCCTACAGTTGTCTGATTTTAATAGACCATTCTTTTTAGTAGTGACTGATGCTAGTGGATCAGGAATAGGAGCCGTACTTATGCAAGACAATCATCTTATAGCCTATTCTAGTTGTAAGCTGAAACCCTTTGAACTGAAATATTCCACATATGACAAAGAATTATTAGCTATTGTACAAGCCTTAAGACAGTGGAAACACTACTTAATGGGCTCTGAATTTATGATTAAGACCGATCAGTAAAGTATTAGACATTTACTTAGCCAACCTCAAATATCTGATCGATATATCAAATGGGCATCCTTTATTCAAAGTTTTCATCCTATCATTCAATACCAACCCGGTAAAGAAAATGTAGTAGCTGATGCATTAAGTGGAAGACCTGCCATTCATAATATTTTTGTTATATCTTTTGATTCTTTGATTGCTATGAAAGATACTTTTCATGCTAATTGGAATAAATTAGTTCAAAATAACTTGATTCCTATTGATTCATTATCTTATAATGATGGATTTATGTTTTATGAAAAGAGATTATGTGTTACAGTTCCATTCAGATCTTTTGTTTTGAATGAAATTCATTGTCCTCCATATCAAGGTCATAGAGGTATCATATCTACTTTACGTACATTAACTGAAGATTTTTATTGGCCGCATATAGACACTGATGTATCTAACTTTGTTTCTAAATGTTTGATTTGTCAAAGAGTTAAGAGACATTATGGTAAACAGTATGGATTACTTATGCCTTTGTCTATTCCGTCAAGACCATGGGAACAAATTTCTATGGATTTTATTACTGGTTTACCTAATACTAAATCTAACCATGATATGATTTGGATAGTAGTAGATAGGTTTAGTAAACAAGCATATTTCATTCCATGTAAGAAAACTTTAACAGCATCACAAGCAGCACAATTGTTTTTTAAAACTGTTTTCACTAACCATGGATTACCAAAAGTTATTATTTTTTATCGTGATTCTAGATTTTGTAACAACTTTTGGATTACTTTGTTTGCTAACCTAGGTACAAAAATTAATTTCTCATCTAAACACCATATTGGGGAATATGGGAATTTCCCTTAAGTTTGGGATACGTGGTCAAATCTTTGGATTTTTCATAACTTGAACACTATAACTCCAAATCAAGCGCTCTATAGCTCAATAGATTCCATTTTTCAAGTGCTTTCTAATGATAGGTCACATCATATGGTTTTGAGAAACTTATGGGAAAGTTATCCGAGTGCCACCTTTTTAGTATTCAAAAAATGGGAATTGGGAGATTCCCAAACTCACTAATATTGTGTTTCTACATTTCATTCTGAAACTAATGGACAAACAGAAGCCACTAATAGCACTATTCTAGATCTTTTACGTGCTTATACTATTTCTAAACCTCAGATATATGGGACACACATTTGCATTTATTGCAATTTGCATATAACAATACACCACACACATCTACAAAGAAAGCACTGTTTGAAGTGATTTATGGTTATAGATTGTCTACACCTGTTGCATCTTTGTCAAATAGAAGTCAGAGTGCTGATGATATTGTGTGTATGCATAATACTATTTTTGATGAAGTTAATTTCATGATTGCCAAAGCCCAGCAAACATATACCAAGCAAGCCAATAAGAAAAGACAAGCAATGAATTTCAAAGTTGATGACTATGTTTGGTTGAGAATAGAAAAACGTAGACTACAAAATGTAGATAGACACCCAGTTGTGAAATTAGCCCCTAGATTCTATGGACCATTTAGGATCATTCATAAAATTAATGACAATGCATTCGAGTTAGAATTACCACCTCACTGGAAAATTCACAACACATTTCACATTAGTTTATTAAGACCATTTAGAGGCCAATTACCTGTACACCCTCTTTGTGAAAACCCACCTTTGTTAGAGGAAGAGACTGAAATACTTGAACCTGAAGCTATCATAGATACTGATTTTATGACCACTAGAACTGGCCGAAGATATTTTAGATATCTAGTTAAATTTAAGAACCATCCTGTAGAAGAAGCATAATGGATGCACGCTAGAGACTTAAATGCTTTCCCCACTCTGTTAGCTCCACATTGAGCTAATAGCAATTGAGGTCAATTGCTATCCCACCCTGGGGGTATGATGCCAGGAGGCATATTTCATGGTGGATTCCGTGAGGTTTTACGGTGGATTTCGTAAACTTTGATGATCGGGGCTCATACACAAAGTGGATTCTTTGTGCGAGAAGTTGATGGGGACACCTGTCCTTTTCCGGCGTTTCATTAATTTAGTGTGTACATGGGTGATTCCATAGCGGGTGATTCCGCAAAATGCATATTAAATTAATAAACGTTTATGAGTTTAGAGTGCGCACTCGTAATAAATTAAGGTTAGGATTGATTTCTAACCAGTTGATTTATTTATGTAGCTGAAGACTGCTAGGTATTCACTTTTTTTGGTTTAATTGTATTATTTTACTAACGATTGTGAATGCTTCAGTTGATGTGTAGAGATGGCAGCAATGGCGGAGGGAAGCATTGGAGGATAGCGAGTATTCGATTTATTGACTATATTTTGATGGGCACATACCTTAGGCATGGCACCTATATTTTGTCACGCCTATTTATTGAGGCGTTGGATATTTATTATTATTTTGTATGCGCATGGACGCACGATTATGTTATCTATACTTGGACATTGTATTGGGCATGCCAGACTCTTTGGGCACCGCCCATTAGCTTTATTCCTATTTTGTGTTAAAGCAAAATCAAAAGCTAAAAGCTTGCTATTTTGTAATTTGGACTATTATTTGAGCTTGAAGATGATTAATACATAAAATACATGCTTTGTGGAGCGCTCACACAAGGCATGGGGGGAGATTGCACCCAATTGGTCTCATGTTCATGTCGTTCATGCTTTTTACATTGAATTTTGTGCAAAAAAGTAGAGTTCTATTGTTCTTGGGGACCTTCCGGCATTCACTACGCGAGCATACAGTATCCGATCTGCGTACCACCTGTGCAATTTGTAACCATGAATGGGCAAGAGGACCAAGCTAGGAAGAGAGGAGGACAAATGGGAAAAAGGGCCTAAGCCATGCTTATTCATATAAAAAAGGGGATAAGGGTATGACTGCCCAAAAGAGATTTAGGATTTTGATATAAAATTTCAAAAAGTGAATGAGAGCTCATTCTTGTGTGTTGTCAAAAGTAGTTGTTCTCTTCTTCTTCTTCTTCTTCTTCTTCTTCTTGCTTGCTTGCTTGCTTGAGCTTGTGCTTGATAGAGGGAGTGTGAGAGTGTGAGGGAGTGAGTGTGTGAGAATGAGGAACCATGGTGGAGAAGCTCTCCATCTTCTCCTCTCTTCTTTTCTTCTCTTCTCTTCTCTTCTCTTCCCTTCTCTTCTCTTCTCTTCTCTTGCTCGCGGCAATGGAGCTTGGAGCATAGAGCTTTAGGATTGATCTTGAAGATTGAACTTGAATTGTGGAGCTACCAAAGTTCTTGGGAGAGGAGGCAACTTGATCGGGCATGGAGGTAAGCTCCCTACACTTGTAGAGAGAGAGAGCGTCAGCTATGTGAGAGGTAGCCATTAGTGCTCGGGGAGAGTGCATCGGCTATGTGAGAGGTAGCCATTAGTGCTCGGCTTAGAACACTTGAACAATAAGAGGTCTGTGGGTCTTGGCGGTTGAGCTAAAGCTGGCCTCTACAAAATATTCATGCCTTAGACAATTGATTGTATTGTTGCATTTAAATTAGGATCATTTGTATGGTGATTAATCATTTCAATGAACTTGAACAAAGGAGTTTACTAGATAGATAGAGTTATATCTAGTTAAAATCAATGAAAAAAGGGTTGTTTTGTTAGTTTATGTATGTAGTAAAATTTATTTAGATTTTTTACTAAATAGCAAAATTATGATATAGTCATTTAAAAAAGTGGTAAATTATAGATAATTACTAACTAGTAATCTTTGAATTTTTTCTACTCAATCAAATAGCTATATGGTAAATTTCCTAAATTGATTTTGCTATCTAGTAAAGATTTTACTATATACATATCTAACAAAACATCCACTTTTTACTAGTTGAGACTTTTTTAGATATGCTCTAATTTATATAGTGAACTTCTCTTTTTTTGCTATATAGCAAATAGTTTAGAGTTTCTTGTGAATTATTTACGTGCAAATTCTCTAAACCAACTTCATTCGGCCTTTAGGAGAATGTAAGATGGAAGTGAGAAATCAATGCTACATCTAATGCTAGCTACCCATGACAACCACTACACCCATTGCCGCAATGAAGAGGAAAATCAAGTGTGGGCTTGTTGCCTTTGGGCACTTTTAGTACCACAATGATCAGAGTGTTCTCTTCATAGGTGGGCAGATGCCTCCCAGTACGTTGGGTCAACCACATCTATACTGTTTCTCTTAAAATTCGATGTCATGTATCAGATTTTCCCAAAACTTGGTACCTTTTCTTAATGCACTCCATCGACTTTTAAAGGAAACTATGCCATTTTAGTAAAGTTTGGAGCAATTTAGTATGAAATATGCTACCTCTTTCTCTTACTTCTCATGCAATGCACTAAGTGTTGAAAAAAATATAAGTATAGATTTTCCTTTGCCTTTTGATGCAACTAAGAAAATCTAGGAAAATTATTCCAAAAATTATTCTTCTTAGTTTATATTTCCAAGCATAGGATCAAGTTGAATTTATGTACTTTAATTTTCCTTTGCTTGTGTGAAAGGTATTTACAAAACAACTTATTCTAGCTAAGTCATTTTTCATTATTTTGCACTTATGTACATATTAAAAACTAATAAAAAAGTTCTTTCTCAAGAAATTAAAAATAGAAAATATAAAAGTTGTGTTGTAAGTTAGGAAATCCTAGTTATTCTCTTTTATCATCTCAAAGACCAAATATCATCAATACAAGGATGTAATTGTAGCATCAACTCTAGGCTACCCTCCTTCAATAAAGAGTATATTAATAATATATATGGATGTATCAAAACTCCATTTTATGGATTTGAAAATCAAGTCATTAGAGGATTTTGCCAAAATGGTATAAATTTTTCATCATGGCAAGGTTAGAGTGCCCACTACAACTGTATTTAATATGGAGCTCTACATAGCATGAAATTGCAACTTCATATTTGATCTTTCCAAGGGGAACTTATAGAATCTCCTTAGGAGAAACATGCAACTTACCCAAAAGGCTTGCAACTATATTTTCAATCCGATATAACTCTAACATAGTAAGTATGGATATGCTAGCAAAGGTTTCTCATCTTATGTCTGTCAAGATTACAAACTACACAGCTTCAGAAATTACAAGATTGTTTGTCAAGGAAATCTTTAGGCTTCATGGGCCCGAGGACTCCACCTTATTAAACATGTAAGATACCATGTGAGTTCAAACAAAAGAGTATTATAATTAGTAAAATTTATAAGATTGTATTTACAAAAGGGATTTTAAAGTTACAATTTGAAAAAAATATGTAAGTTTAGTAAAGTAAAAGGGGTCACCTTAAGGCCTTACACCATGTAAAGAAAGGATATTTCTTAATATCTTTTGAACTCATGTTATATGCATGATTTCGTACAGGTGGACTCCTCGGGTTCATGGGTTGCCAAAAAAATCATCGCTGATTAGGGTTCTCTCTTTACTTCTCAATTTTAAAAAAGTTTACTTGAAGCTAATGGTACATAGCTATGCTTTAGTATAATATATCACCCACACAAATTGATAGCTAAAAGAGATTAGGTATACAGATTACGCAATCATCATATTAGCAATGGTCGCTCCTATACCTATTTGAAGGACTTTAAAAGTACACTACATTTGTGATTAAATATTTACTCTTTTCCACTTTGTTTGAAGTACTAACGTGGTCTGTTCTTTGGTGTAGTATTTTGTTATAGGCCATCAAGTTGGAAAAGAAGCACATAGAAGAACATGGCTTAACTACTGTCATCAACAAGCTGTATATATGAGGTGTACATGCATGATATTATCCTTCCTAAAATCTAGTGAATTGGTTGTCATTATGCAACATTTAACTTTAGATTATTATTTATGTCAAGTTAGAGACCCCTTATGAGGAGCTACTATGGCAATTAGTAGTAGTTGTAGGCAATCCCTACAGTCCCTTGCTATTCTATTTGGATTCTAACCACCTGAAGTATCCCCTTCAACTCTTATGCATTTTTCTTTATCATCTCCCCTCCACCATATACAACTTGTGGAGCGTTATTTCTTTTTGGGTGACCATCATGTCCATGATGGTATATGACTTGTAGTGTCATGGTATATAACTTGTAGTGTCATGAATATTCTCAATGTTGATTCACATCATGATTATGCTTGGCTTTCTTTATGCTGACAGTGGATATGTACTCTATTTATGATGTTTTATCAATGTGTCTTCTCTGTGTTTTGTTTAAGAGTTTGCATTTCATTCTCTATGAAGCAAGAACAACAAAGTTTTCTAAAGGTGACATGCCACTACATTGGTTTTACATTTGTCAATGAAGGGTGAATAAACTAGAATAATATTATGGACATTATGCATATTCAATCAAGTGAGGGGCCAGGGCAATAAAGGTACTCCTAGAAACCTTGTGCATTTTACATGCTGGCAAGCATTGGCTTATTGAAACGAGCAAGGAATATTGGGGGGATTAGGGAGAGGGCCATTTACTCAATCAAGGGGGATATTCTCTTTGAGGGGGAGAGTGGGCAGGAGCAAAAAGGTTGGTCGTGCGCGGCACTCCTTTTGCGAAAACACACTTGAGGCGCAGCGGCGGTGACACCTGCTGTTGTGTCGCAGCACGTCCTCTCATGTCCCCGTATTTTTCCTCTCTTTATAATGGCTCCGCTGGGGATGCTTCTCGTCATTAGATACGTTACAGCACATCTGAATCTGGCCAATGAAAGAGGCAAGAGCTTGCCTACTACGTCTACATCATACAACGAAGTAGCTCTGCTAATTACCACCCGTATTATGAGAGCTTAGTCTCTCCAGGCCGGACGGGATAATTATTAACCTCCAGCGTTGAATCAACCACCATGGCCGCGTCGCTTCTGAATGTGGCTTGGGTGCTGCTGCTGCTGTCTGCCTTGGCAGCCACCCACGTGAGCACGCCCGCGGGAGCGGCCGCTCCGCTGAGGAAGAAGGCCGTGGCGACGTGGAAGTCCAAGTGCACGCCACGCGGCGCACCGCTGAGAGGCCGCGTCGCCAAGCAGCCCTTCTGCCCCAAGCCCAAGCCCAAGCCCAAGCCCAGACCTAGCGTGACGAACGCCCGCCTCAGCGCCCGCAGCCCCGCCCCTCGCATCGTCCGATCCGGCGGCGAGAGCCTATCCAACGACTACTATGCTAACACGTGTCCTCAGGTCGAGTCCATCATCCACAACAAGGTCATCGAGTGGATCAAGATCGACCTGTCCTTAGCGGCCAGCCTCCTGCGCTTGCATTTCCATGACTGCACGGCCACAGTATGGGCTTTAATCTGCTCAATGCTTCCTTCTTAAGTTTGTGTTGTTATCAATATTTCCATTGCTGTAATCCCAAAATAATCCATTCCTTCTTAAGTTTGTGTTGTTATCAATACTTCCATTGCCCTAATCCTAAGATAATCCATTGGCATCAGTATTAATCTTCTTCTCCTGAACAACGATTTATCAGGGCTGCGATGCCTCCATCCTCTTGGCTGATCCCAAAGGACGCTCCACTGAGATGTACTCTGTCTTTAGCAAGGGCCTGCGAGGCTTTGAAGTTGTGGACAACATCAAAATGGCTGTGGAAAGAGAATGCCCCGGAGTCGTCTCCTGCGCCGACATCTTGACCACCATAGCGCGGGATGTCGTGCTTGAGGTACGTATATAGTAGTTTGATTACGTGAATGCATAATCTCAACAGCTAAGCCTCGATGCAAGCCCTGATATTCAATCACTACGAAATTCTTTCGCGTCTAATTTGGTTGTTGACTATTTTAGTCGCCTCAAGTCACTTCATCGGTGTGGATTAATGGCTAGTATCGTTGTTACTAGATGGACGGACCTTTCTATTAACGCATTATTATTCGTCTTCATTAGATGGGTGGGCCTTTTTGGTTTGTGCCCTTTGGGCGCAAGGACTCCCCCACCTCTTACATCAAAGATGCTGAACAAGTTCCCCATCAAGAGTCTGATGCTAACACTCTTCTCGAGCAATATGGTGCCATGGGATTGAGTTTCGTTGATCTTGCCACATTGTCAGGTACCCACATGAACGACCTCTTGATACATTTTTCTTTTCGCCTTTTCTATCTCAACTAGCAAGAAATTTCCAAAAGATTTTATCCTTGAGTAATCAAAGAAGTTTAAGACATTCTTCCATGTGTCCCGAGGAAGGGCTCTTTTCACTTGTTTTTCCCTAGAATGTTCAACATCATGAGCTTTTGCTTGGGAGGCATCATATACTTAGCTAGGTGCACTTAGAGACAAGGGGTTACCAACGCAAGGTTCTAGAGATTTTCCCATAGTGATAAGGGCCTATTTTCCCTTGTTTTTCTATATAGTATTCGACATTATGAGCTTTTCCTTAGCAAGCACCACAGACCTAGCTAGGTGCCCTTGGGAGCAAGGGGTTACCAGCTAACAACCCCTCGTCCCCCAATCACATCTAGCTAGGTGTGGAGTCCCTCCTTCCCAAAAGCTCATGACATTCTCCTGATTCATAATGTGGGAATTATAACCGAAATTTCTCCAAAACTTTGTGTGAATTGCATCTAATTAGGTATGTGGTCCCTATAACAACCCCTTGCCCCCAACTACACCCCTAGCTATGTATGGAATCCTTGCTTTGCAAAAGCTCATGATGTTGTCCTAATTTACAATGTGGGAATTTCTCCAAAACTTGGAGGAGGTTTCACTAGCTAAGAATGGGGTCCCTCCCTCGCAAAAGCCCATGATGTTGTGTTAATTCTACGTACAAAAATCTCTATTTTAAAAATTTGGGGGGATTTTTCACTAAAATCATACAAATTTGCCATTTCATAAAGGATTCAAAGTTTTAGACTTCTTTCATTAAAATTCGAATGTATTTTTTAAAATTTTACAATTCACTTTACATTAGACCTCGATTTTTTGTGAGCACGTTTTAATTCACAAGAGCGGAAAAGGTATAGTGGGAATGTATCCAAAACCTCGTGGGAATGTCAATGGTTCTTTATTATTATTATTGTTATTTAAAAACATCGACGTGTTAAGCGGAACTACGATTGGGCCCTAATAACGTGCACATGCATTGCAATGATACGCAGGAGCGCACTCGGTGGGGAGGGCGCACTGCTTCTCGTTCACAGGGAGCGGGGCGCGGGGGGCGAACCCGGCGATGAACCGGACGTACGCGCACTTCCTGCGGCAGGAGTGCAAGGACGGGGGAGGCCCGTGGGCGCCGGTGTACAACGATCCGGTGACCCCATACGTGGTGGACCTGCAGTACTACACTAACCTGAAGCAGGGCATGGGCCTCTTCAAGTCCGACCAGACCCTCATCGCCGACAACGACATGACCAGTTCCATGGTCGACGCCTTCCTGAGCCAACCCGGCATGTGGGAGTCCCAGTTCGCCGTCTCCATGGTCAACCTCGGCAACGTCAACGTCATCGCTGGCAACCAAGGCGAGGTCCGCCGCATCTGCAGTCGGCCCAACCCCCCTCCTCGTCGTCCTCGTCGCGGCCACCGCTAAATCCCAACTCACACTACACTTCTATGATCATCTTACTGATCACAGTGCGCCGGTACACTACTCCTCCTCCTCCTCTTGCTCGCTAATTAGCTCACCTTGATTTTCCATCGCTAGCTACCTGACGAGGGCTCTTACCTTATAATTCATCAGTAGCCCCACTTCCACATCCAGATCAACAATAAACCTTGCATCAAGGAAGCTGCCGCCTTCGGACATCTGCACACGCCCTACCTCTCCATCTCACGGCAGTAAACTATGCCCGCCCCTTGGCATTGCCGAGTCCAAAATTATATGACATTACTTCGTATATGTAACATGGAGTAATGATTGTAGGGTACTATGGACTCTGCATGAAGCTTCTTCGGAAGCCAAAACTCAATGACATTACCATAAATTTTTCCCCCCTTTAACATAGATTAATTATTATAACTCACATATACAAAGGTTGAGTGAGTACTATGTAAGCTTGAAGTTTCTCTAGGAAGCCAAAACTTGATGGCATTATCTTTTATTTCTTTTTCACATGGCAAGTTAACCATTTTAAGTGATATTATATATATAGCCTGAATGCCCACAAGGTGATGTGGTTGAGCATACATCTATATGTTATGTTCGATCCATATTACAATGACAACATCTAACATGTCCTTTATAATTATCACAACTATATTAGAAATGCCAATTTGAACACATTACTCTTTACTAGTGCCATGACAATTTAAGGGTTCATAGCCAAATTACAAATTGGCATCATAAAAAGGTGATAGCAATCACCAAGGTATATGTTATTCACTTCTTTATTATATTCCCAAAACTAGTTTAAGAATTAGCACATTTTAACATTGGAAATAGTTATTTGGTTGTTCAAGTATAGGCTATATAATCCAAGTTCAAACAATTATTTGGAAACTTCACAAATAACACTCAAACAATCAACCCTAGTTCAGGGTTTCTTCAAGTAATACTCAAACCATCAACCCTAGTTCAATGTTTCTTCAAAACTTAAATATGGGTTTACATGTACCTTTGTTATGACAATGCATATTATTGGTTGTAACCTACACATAGAGAAGTGACAAGCTCTTTGATGGATGGATTAGACATGTAAGCAAGCTAGTGGATGTTTTTGTTCATGTGTCTTTCTAGAATCACGTGAAATAGAAGTAATCAAAGAAATGTTGTTGACAAAAGGGTATCAAATCAAAGCATTGGCTACAACATTTTCATGATTGTGAGGGTGAATTTATATAAGTGGATGAAAATATTGGACAAAAATAGCCCATCTAATCAGTTAAGTTTTTGTGGTTGAGACAAAAGTTGTCTATTGCTTTGTTGGTCAACTTCTATCATATATTTAGAACCTCTAAGATGATGCTTCCAAGTGCATAATAAATGGAAAAATAGCTAGCAACTCTTTATCATATGTGGTGTATTTTAACTCGTTAGATTTAAGCTTATAGCTAGAATATGCAATTTGGATGTGAACCTTGCATCAATATAGCACTAATACTTGAACCACTTGCATTTGCAAGTAAGAAAAATAGATTATTAAATTCGTGGACTTGTAAAACAAGTGCATGGGTAAGTGCATGCTTTAGTAATTCAAATGACTCTAGATTGACATTCATCTCATTAAAATACAATTCCTCTATTTAATACCAATATAGTCAAAGGTAAGTAATTTCTTTTAAACAATTTATGAACAAACTTGCAATAGAAACCAAACAAACATAAGAATATCAGCCTAGTGTACATTTTCTAGATTTACTAACCTAAAATTACTTCCAATTCCTTCACCTAAGACTATGTGTCATAAATGTTTGATTTCAATTAAAAAGAAATCACTTTTATCAAGAGGGGCATAAGAGTGGGTTTGTTTCAAAAGGTTGAGCACCAAGGATACAAATTCTTCTTAAATTTTTGTAAAAACCACAATATCATTTTAAAAAACAATGGTACAATGCTAATATTTAAAAACGATATGGTTCATCATATGATTGAAAGTAGTAGAAGTATTAGTCACACACAAAAGGCATTACCAAAATTTCATAATGACCAAATCGAGTAGGAAAACTATCTTGTAAATGTTCAATGTAGTAATTATATAAACTTAGTGATACCTAGATTTGAGGTCTATTTTACTAAACATTCTTGCATCCTAAAGCTTATCTAAGAGCTCATCAACTTAAGGGAGTTTTGATTGTAATTGTGTTTCTGCCCTGTAGTCTATATGCATACAATGTATTTGGTTCTTTTTCTTGACAATCAAAATAGGTGTGCCAAAGGGTAAGCTACTTGGTTGTATGAGTCCTCTATTAATGAGTTCTTCAACTTGGTCTTGAATTTCCTTTTTCTCTTATGAAAGTATGATAATAAGAAGCTTTGCATGGTTCTTGGATTCTAAGAATTAGATATATGTTATGATTCTCAAGTCTAGATGGTGATAGTCCAGGAGATAAGTCATCTACAAAGAAATCAAGAAATTTATCTAAGAATTTTTGTTAATCTTGTGTAATTTATAACTTTTTATCTTGAATTTCATGGATTAAATTAGAGATGTTTTGGATATATTTATTATTACATGTTTTACATGTATGTGGATAAGTAATGGACACAATTCTTATTCCCTAGTGCCATGGAATGTGATGCTTTGATTTTTCTACACACTTTGAATGGCATGCATATTATAATCTACTTGTGGATTAAATTGGTGACACCATTGCATACCTAATATGAAGTCACTATATTATACTAGTGCAATAAGAAAATTTTCACTTTTCTATATATGGACCCCATATAGATTTCTACACCCTTAACCTCTTTTGTCCTATTGTATTTTGTTCTTACTTATGGTCTTGGACCAAATAATCTATTTTAAGTAAAGAATGATGAGAAAATGTGCCTAGATTTTGGTTTGAAAAATCAAGTGGTTCAAATTTGAGAGCTTCCTCATTAAAGTCATGTAGTCACAATCATTTGCTCCTAGAAAATTGACTTGCATAGGTGGCTTCCTCCAACGATTGGAAATATTGCAACTATGGGTTATGTGACCTAGCTTGTGGCATTGATAACAAATGAGAGCAAATGCTCTAGCATGTGCGTTAGATGATGCAATAGGTGTAGTCTTTACTCGATGGGTTTTAAGGATCTTGCAATATCATTGTTGTTGCCTTGAGCAGAGTTTGTATCCTTGGACCAAGGTTTGTAATTATATTTATGCTCATGATGAAATCTCAAAATTGGAAAGTGATCAGAAGAATTAGAAACACCAAAGGACATTGAAGGATAGTTACCCTAATTTTGCAATTGTAATTGTGGTTTTCACTCCTTTATGTTTTTCCTATTCTATCACACACCAAAGAAATAGTCTCATCAAGAGTAGACGATTTAAACATGTTTATCGTAGAGTGAAGAGAAGTATTGAGTTTGAACATGAAGTTGTGTTGATAGGTACTTTAAGAAGAGCTTGGATCATTTGCAATTGAAGCAAGGTACTCTAAGGCTCTAAAAGTACTTACGATATTGTGGTAGTGAATCCTATTCTGTGTACCCAAGAATGTCCCATTGTTGTTGTGCTTGGAGCTTCAATTGAGAAGGAAATAAATGTTCCAAAACCTTCTTTTAAAAATACCCCAAGTGAGTGGACTATCAATACTTTTGTATGTAACATTTCACCATAATGATGCTTTATCTACTAGATGATGTGATGTAGTACACTTTATCTTTTCTTCTTGCTTTGAATATTTCTTATCATGGAAATAGCAGTCCACTTTACTCATCTAGGACAAAACACAATGATCAACTTTAGTGCCATCAAAGGTATAGAATTTAAAGATTTTCTTACTAATTTTTGCCTCTCTTTGTTGAGCTTAGATATTGAGTATAGCTACCACAATAGGAGAAATCTAGTTAGAATCCTCATTACATGGTATCTTGAGTGTGATGAGTTGCTATTGTAGTCATATGCACTCTTTGCATTTGTCTTCTAGCTACATCGCTAAAATATAAAGTCTGTGCTCCATGGTAATCAAATTTTTTTGGCACAGGTTAAGATGGAGTTACGTCTTCCATGGGAATGGTTGGTTGCAACTTATATAGAAATACTTGGAAATTTCAATTCCACATGTGGCCAGTAATTTTTCCTAAAGGAAAAGCCATGTTGGAATGCCCAAAGGTAAATGTTCAAGCCCTGCACTTGATTTGAAGCTTTGCGCATATGAAATTTTCCCTCTATGCTTTTGTGTTAGGCTTTGAATAAGCCTTCATACACTAAAAGGATATAGGGGCATAGCAACAGGTAGTTGCGATACATATTAGCGGCGTCACTATTTTCGTTGCCTATAGACAACACAAATAGCGATGATACTCAGAGAAAAAAAAAGCGAACGAAACCCGAGTGCAGCATTTTTTCGCAAAGAGTAAAAGAGAGAGCAAAAGAGATCATGCCTTTGGGAGGGAGAGGGAGAGGAAGACAGAAAGAGAGAGAAAGAGATCTTCTCACCACCGTCACCATTGTTGTTGCCGTTCGCGAAGAAGAGGAGGAAGTGCATGAATGAAGAAGAGGGGCCATCGGGAAGACGAGACGAAGAATCCATCCTTAGGCATTTGCAATGAGTACATTGCTTCCTCTTGGTTTGTTCTTGTTCTTTCTTCTTTTCTTTTGTTGAGAGAGAGAGAGAGAGAGAGAGAGAGAGAGAGTAAACATGAAAGATAACAAAGAAAGAGAGAAAGAGAGAGAGAGGGAGGGAGGGAGGGAGGGAGGGAGGGAGGGAGGGAGAGAGGAGAATGAGTGAGAAAACATGAGGGGGTGGAGAGAAACAAAGAGAGGGTTTGTCACAAAGAGAAAATGAACAAACCATCCTCCTCTTGGTTTGTTCTTGTTCTTTTTTTTTTCTCTTGAGAATGAGGTGCATTGAGGAAGAAAGAGAGGAAATGAGAGAGGGAGAAGAAGAAAGGAAAAGGAAGAGAGAACAAGAGAGAGAGAGAGAATAAACAAGAAAGATAACACAGAGAGAGAGAGAGAGAGAGAGAGAGAGAGAGAGAGAGAGGGAGGGAGAGAGGAGAATGAGTGAGAGAATACAAGGGGATTGAGAGAAACAAAAATAGGGTTTGTCATAAAGAGAAAATAAACATGAAAGATAACCAAGAAATGGGGCAAGAGAGAGAGAGGAAGGGAGAGAGGAGAATGAGTGAGAAAACACAAGGGGGCGGAGAGAAACAAAGAGAGGGGCAACAAAAAGAGAGAGAGAGAGAGAGAGAGAGAAAGAAAGAGAAGGTGGAGAGAACATAAAATGAGAGTGCAAAGAAAGGTGCAAAGAAAGGGGGAGAAACAAAGAAAGGCATAAAAAATCGAGACTTTAGTTGACGTTAATTTTGTTGAGTTACAAGAGAAGAAATCCCTTCTCAAAAAAATTAAGAAAGAGAAAGAGAATGAGCACAAAAACCAATTGTTTGTCTCGTAACGTAGACAAAATTAAAAACGATGATGATCATGATGTTCAGGACCACAAGGCGTAGGTGAGCTTGACAACGTGGCATGCACAGAATAGATCCACAGATGGAGTCCAATGAATATCAGTGGATTCATGTGCATGGAGCCACATTGACTCTACCTTTCTAGGCTTTGCACAAGAGCCCTCTTGCTATGGATGGCGTGAACCCATTTGGTCTCCGCTCAACTTCTTATAGTGTGTGGCATGTAGTCCTTGTTAACTACAACATCCTCTTGTGGCTTTCTATGAAGAAAGGACACCTAATCCTTAGCTTACTTATTCTTGGCCACTACAAAGTTAAGAATATGGACGCCTATCTCCATCCATTAGTCAATGAGCTTAAGATTTTGTGGGAGGAGGGGGTTTCCATGAGATATGAGCAAGCGTGATGGTCGACGATCCACCAATATACGAGCCATTCTCATGTGAAGCATACATGACTTTTTGGGATTCGGAGAGTGCTCAGGTAAGTAGGCTTCCATTCTCGTTGGTCATATCTATCATAGCTCATTCAAGTTTGTGGTCACTAAATAGAGCTATTGGGATAGGTCTAGTTACCTTAGGTTATCATGCATGTCCATTGTGTGGGCCACATTTAGACTCCCAAATGTCACGAACCATAAAGAAGATGGTATATCAAGGACACCCTCTTTCTTGCCCAAGGGTCATGCTAATTAAACTATAGTTGAGAGCTTGTATTATCTTCGACCTTGACGCATGGTGCAAGTACACTCTTTACTATATTTTCTTATCATTCCTTGTCTAATGAAACTATACTTGAGAGCTTTTATTGTCTTTGATCTTGATGCATGGTGCAAGTACACCCTTTACTATTCCACCTCCCCCATTATAACAAAGGCTCCACATCCCCTTACCTTTTTCTCTAACATCCTCCAACAAATAGAATGATAGTTTATAGGTATCCAACAAATAGGCCACTCCTTTGCATTTGCATCATTCTCTTTTGGGGTTCCTCTAATAATTATTGATCCTCTCCTTGACCTTGGAAGACGAATAGTGACATTTTCATATTTATTTTATGACTATCAATGTCTAGCACAATGCTTAAGTTCACATTTTGCCTCTTCTTCATGACACTTTTTTGTTTAGCACCACTCTAAAATTCAGTTATTAGTTACTACTCCTCTAACATTATTGTTAGCTCCATCAAATGTTGTTTTACCAATACTCCCTTATCAAGAGCCTCGAGGGGTTCACTATATATCACATGCATTAGAATTATATTTAAAAATACTATTTCCTTATCTCTAAATTTTTCCTAAATAAAACACACCCCTTTTCTATAAAATTTGTGAATAAATTCTTTATATGGCACCCTTTCATGTGTAAATAATGTGTACACATGGTATTGATAAAATCTTATATTTTGAATCCACATCATATGCTTAAATATTTGAGTGACCTTCTCAAGTTAAAAGCTACCCTTATAGATTTATGTTTACAATTGAAAAGATTGGTTATGGGTAGAAATGACCTCCATCTCAATGAGTCAATTTCCACTTTGCCTGGTGTGGAACCGTCTAATTTCCCACTAAGAAAGCCAAGTGTCCAAAGATTGCAATTCATCCTCATGAGTGTGATCCCAATCTTTAGAATCTAATGAGTTTGTCCTTTGCTACCTAGAGGATACTTCTCTTAGTTCACCCTTCCATTGACAAAATAGTTTCTTGTATTCATTCTTGAATCATGGTTTAATATTATTTTTTGTATGCTCCAACATACTCTTCTCTTGATGGAAGGATCACAACCTCCTTCCATCATCAGTGGAAGGCACACAACCTCCTCTTGTATTGCACTCTATTCCTCTTCCTTTTGTTGAAAAAATCTTAAGGGGGGTACATTTTGGGTTCATAGAAATTGACACTAAGACATCCATTCATTTATGAAAGTCCAAAAAAGTATTTCAGAATTTTTGTTTTCAACCTTGCACTCACTACTAGCAATAGTAATCAAATTATCTAATATATGGATGATACATTATGTAACAAGCGGGATACACAAGAACTAGGGGTTAGATACCCAATCACAGTGACCACGGTATATAAGGTGTAAGAGACCTAGTTTAGGGCATCTAGATATTATCAAGAACAAACTCTTCACCTTCATCACTAGCTTCATTGGCTTCCTCCTTCTTCCTCCCCTCTTTCATGTCTTTCTCTCTCCTCCTCTAGTCTTTCTTCTTCTTCCTTCTCTCTTTCTCTCTCTCTAGCTCATTAATCTCTCCTCTCAGCCTCATTCATTACAAGTGGTATCAAAGCATCATGCTTTGGTCATTTTCTTCTTTCCTCTTTCTCCATCTAGTTCCCTTTTTAAATTTGAAACCCTAGTTACTCAAGTCATAGGTATAGCTAGATACAGCAGGAAGAACCACACTTAGTTTTAGCTTTTTGGAGTAACTGGGAACTATGGCTAGGGACTCATATATATCTAAAGGTAAAATGGCTAACTTAGAAAGTCATCACTCCTTTTCATGCAATTTTTAGGGGTTCTAGGACCAAAATTGAAGACTTAGAAGTTAGAAAAGGGTAAATTTCTCAGTTACTTTTCATCTCAACCCCCTTCTCTCTCTTCTCTTGCAAGCTGCCATGGCTGGCTGCTCAAAAATGCTCCACGATCTTGTTGAGATATCGAGCTCCACTCGTGATACGCCAGGGTGACCGTTGTGTATTTATGTCACCGACTTGTCAGTTGCAGACGCGGTTGGTACACCGCCCATGAATAATAGCTACATGATAGATATCCTTATCTACTCTAGTTCGTGGCTCGGTTAGTATGCCACCTTAGTTAGTTGAGTTTGGTTTGAGACCCATATATAGGGTTCTTTTATTTCTTTGTACTAGAGTTCTTTTGGCTTACACAACTAAGAAGAGGAAAACTGTTTTCAGCCTCCACCCTTGTGTGTCTTCCCCCATTGTGCAAGCAAGAAAGCTTCAAGCGAGACTCCTTCCTTCTCTCCCACAATCTTGACATGGTATCAGAGCCTTGTTCGTGGTAAGGAGCTCAAGAAAGCAAGCCAAGCTCGCGGTGTTCTGGTAAGAGGAGCAGTGTTGCTTTCATCTTCTGTTTTGGGAGCAGATCTCTGCAGGTAGCACAGCCGGAAAGTACACGAGTGCATTGTCTCAGGTTGAGACGCCCTTCGCGGTGAAGCAAGAGGGCAGTATATGCTGCGGGCAAGGGCTTCAGCCCTTGGCGACCTTGTTTTTTTTATTTGAGGCCATTTCGGGGCCTGTTTTGGAGGCGGAAGTTTTCTGCACGCACTCAGGAAAAGGCCCAGTTTTATGCTGTGCAGCCACTGTTCTACAGGTCGGTGAATAGTTACTGTAAAAATTGCATTGTATGCTTGTGCGCAAAGACATTGGGAGTTACAGAATCATCCCTGTTGCCTGTTGATGCAAAATCGTCACTAGGAAGTGACTGTGTGGTCAAATACCACTTTCGCCAGTTTTGCAGATTTTCCCTTGTGAGGGTGAAGCTGTGGTTTCTGCAGTGACAGAATTTTTTGCACTCTTCTGTAATGGCATCTGATTCTCTTTCACAGATTGTCACTGAAAAGCTTGACAAGAACAACTTCCAAGCATGGAAGTTTAGAATGACGAATTTCCTTATGGGAAAAGGATATTGAGAATTTGTTGCAGGAAATGAAGAAGAACCAGTTCTTCCTGATGTTCCCAATCAACAGCAAATGCAGGCATTTAAAGCATGGCATGAGAGAGCCAGGAAAGTTATGTATTGGCTGTCTATCAGCATTTCAGACCCTATGATTGTGCATATTCAGGATGCAAGTATGCCAAAGGAGGCATGGGATACTTTGTCAAAAATGTATAGCACAAATACGCAAGCCAGGAAAATGCAGCTCAAGCAAGAGTTGCACAATGTGCAAAGAGAAAATATGAGCATCAACGACTACCACATGAAGGTGAAGAAGATTGCAGATGCACTTGCTTCCATTGGGTCACCAGTGGAAGATGATGATTTAGTTTCTGTGACCTTGAATGGTCTAGGAAAGGATTATGCACAGTTTCGAACATCCATTTCAGTTTGTGAAAGATTTCCTGATTTTGAGGAGCTGATTGCTCTTCTAATTTCTGAGGAGAAAAGAAATGGTGGTGCATCTTCTTTAGGAGGAACCTCAAAAGAAGCTGTCTTCTACTCAAATGCTGGAAGAGGTAGAGGCAGAGGTAGAGGAGGCCGATATGGAGGCCGTGGTAGAAATCAGAATATGCAGCAAACTCAAGAAAACCAGTCCTATGGAGGAGGACGTGGTAATTCTAGAGGCAGGGGGAGCCAAAGAGGTCGTGGTGGATGGCAAAGAGGTCAAAATGCAAACAGTAATGTTGAATGCTACTACTGTGGTAAAATGGGTCATATGGCTAAAGACTGCTATAAAAAGCAGAATGACATCATGAATGGAAAACTGCAACAAGGAAATTATGCATCTTCTAGTAGACAGGGTGATGACAGAAATGAGCATTTGTTCATGGTGCAGCACATGAACAATTCTGTGACATGTGCAGAAGAAAGCAACGATGTATGGTATGTTGACTCAGGTGCATCAAACCACATGACAGGTCATGCAGAATGGATGGAGGATGCAAGGAAAATGGAAAAACCAGGATTTGTGGAGACTGGTGATGATACTGCACATCCGATTGTGCAGATTGGAAAAATTCCTTTGTCTATGCAGGATGGGAAAAATAAATACCTGTCCGATGTATTTCATGTCCCGAATATCACCAAGAATCTGGTTTCTGTTGGTCAAATGGTTAAACAGGGCTTGCAGGTCAGATTTAATCCTCATGGATGCTTTGTTGAGGATATGAAAAATAAAGGTCGCTTGATAGCAAAAGGAAAGAAGAAGGGCAGAATGTTTACATTGGATGCAGACATGTCTGAATTGAGTGCAGCAATGTTTACACATGGGACCGGTGTAGTTGCAGATATTGATATCTGGCATAAACGCATTGGTCATGTTAATGTACATCGATTTAAATCAATGCAGGCCCAAAATATTGTTGCAGGTTTGCCCAAATTCAAGGTTGCAGAAATGCATAAGGTATGTGAAGCCTGTCAGTTTGGAAAACAGGCAAGGAAACCATTTCCTAGACATGTTCAAGAGAGTAAGAAGCCATTGGAATTAATCCACTCTGATGTGTGGACAACTAAAGCTGCATCTCTTGGAGGCTGTCATTATTTTGTCAGTTTTATTGATGACTATAGCAGAAAAGTTTGGGTGTATTTTATGAAAAAGAAAAGTGAAGTTTTTGGGCATTTCAAAACTCTTAAAGCTATGGTTGAAAAAGAAACAGGCTTGCAGATAAAATGCCTAAGGTCAGATGGAGGGGGAGAGTATCTCTCAAATGAGTTTGCAAGGTTCCTGCAGGAGCATGGCATAAAGCAGCAATATTCATGCAGTCATACCCCACAGCAAAATGGAATTGCAGAAAGGAAAAACAGGCATATTGGAGAGGTATCTCGTGCCATGCTCAATGAAAAAGACTTGCCAGATTTTTATTGGGCTGAAGCAGTTGCTACAGCAGTCTACATAATGAACAGGACTCCCACTGCAACAATACATGGAATGACTCCAGAGGAGAGGTATACTGGTAGGAAACCAGATATTTCTCATTTGAAAATTTTTGGTTGCATTGCCTATGTACATGTGCCAGATGAGTTGAGATCCAAGTTGGATCCAAAAGCTGAAAAGTGCATCTTTATTGGTTACTCTCTGCAGCAAAAAGGGTATAAATGCTATAACCCTTCTACTCGTAAGTTTACAGTGAGCAGAGATGTTGTTTTTGATGAGATGAGTAGCTGGTATAAACCAGTAAATATGATTGATGATGTAGATGCACAAAATGGTAATGCTGCACAAAATTCACAGCAGCAGTCACAAAATATTAGTGGACCTGGAGCGTCCTCTAGTAGTGGTTCACATTCTTCGCCATGGACAGGCAGATTGAGATCAGGAGAATCTTCTCAAAGTAATGCAGATAGTGGTATGCAGGTATCACGAAAAGGAAAAGAGAAGGTTGATCAGCCCATGTTTGATGTGAATGCAGGTCACTCTTATGTGGATGGTGAATCCAGTGGCTCAGAACTGAGCATTGATGATGAGTTGGGTATTCCTTCTATTGTTACACCTGGAGTAAGGAAGACCAGGGATGTTTTGAGAGCACCTGGGAGTGAACCCACTTTGCGCAGGTCTACCAGAGTTAGGTATCCTGTGGATAGGCTGAAATATGATGGATTTACAGCCATTCACTATGCATATATGGTTAAAGTGATACAGGAACCAGAACCCACTTCTTTTGAGGAAGCCATGGGAAAAGAAAAATGGGAGAAAGCCATGGATGAAGAAATGGATGCCTTGGAAGCAAATGCTACATGGGAGTTAGTACCTTTGCCTAAAGGTAAAAATGCAATTGGCTGTAAGTGGGTTTATAAGGTGAAGCACAATGCAGATGGTTCTGTGAACAGATACAAGGCAAGATTAGTAGTCAAGGGGTATGCACAAACATATGGCATTGACTATGAAGAAACATTCAGTCCAGTTGCAAGGATGGCAACTGTAAGAGCAGTCATTGCTATGGCTGCATCAAAGGGATGGTCTTTACATCAGATGGATGTAAAGAATGCCTTCTTGCATGGTGATTTGCAAGAAGAGGTCTATATGGAGCAGCCACCAGGTTATGTGCATGCTGTTCATCCTGAGTTTGTTTGCAGGTTGAAGAAAGCCTTGTATGGCTTGAAGCAAGCACCTAGAGCATGGTCTGACAAGATAGGACAGTATCTTGTCACTATTGGCTTTCAGATTTCCAAGGCAGATTTCTCACTTTATGTGAGAAAAACAGAGAAAGGTATTATGCTACTTGTCATTTATGTTGATGATTTGATTATGACAGGTAACAGTGATGAAGATATCCTTCATGTGAAAATGCTATTGAAGCAGAAGTTTGAGATGAAGGATTTGGGAGAGCTGCGTTATTTCTTGGGCATTGAGGTGATTAGATCACCAAGTGGGATACAGCTCTTGCAGAGGCAGTATGGATTGGACATGCTGTCCAAATATGGGATGACAGGCTGTAAGCCTATTTCAGTTCCTTTGGAGCAAAATGTGAAGCTGAGCACAGATGCAGGTGAGCTTCTAGAAGACCCTACTATGTATAGACGTATAGTAGGAAGTTTGATTTATATGACTATTACCAGGCCAGATTTGAGCTATGCTGTTGGATTGGTAAGTCAGTTTATGCAGGCTCCAAGGAAACCACATTTGGATGCGGCTAGACGCATACTCAGGTATGTGAAGTCCACATTGCAGTATGGACTATTTTATGAGACTGGGGTTCAGATACAGTTGCATGGATACACTGATGCTGATTGGGCTGGTAGTATTTCTGATAGACGATCTACCAGTGGATATGTGTTCTCTTTTGGGAGTGCTACAGTCACTTGGAGCAGCAAGAAACAGCCTATAGTTGCCTTGTCATGTGAGGTAGCAATGGCTGCATGTGAGGTAGCTTGGTTGCATAAGCTACTTTATGATATGCATCAGTCTACAGATGGACCAGTTATCATTTATTGTGACAACATGAGTAGTATACACTTGGCAAATAACCCAGTCTATCATGCTAGAACAAAGCACATTGAGGTGCATTATCACTATGTGCGAGAGAGGGTTTTACTAGGTCTTATTGATCTAGTTTATGTCAGCACAGAGGATCAGGTAGCTGACATATTCACGAAGGCATTGGGCGCAGAGAAGCTGCGCAAGTTCAGAGACCTGCTTGGTGTGCAGGAATTGGGATTGAGCTCGAGGGGGAGTGTTGAGATATCGATCTCCACTCGTGATACGCCAGGGTGACCGTTGTGTATTTATGTCACCGACTTGTCAGTTGCAGACGCGGTTGGTACACCGCCCATGAATAATAGCTACATGGTAGCTATCCTTATCTACTCTAGTTCGTGGCTCGGTTAGTATGCCACCTTAGTTAGTTGAGTTTGGTTTGAGACCCATATATAGGGTTCTTCTATTTCTTTGTACTAGAGTTCTTTTGGCTTACACAACTAAGAAGAGGAAAACTGTTTTCAGCCTCCACCCTTGTGTGTCTTCCCCCGTTGTGCAAGCAAGAAAGCTTCAAGCGAGACTCCTTCCTTCTCTCCCACAATCTTGACAGATCTTGCTATAGCTCCCTCTGGGATATCAGATTCCTTGCACTCCTAGTAGCATGATGCCAAGAGGCATATTCCACGGTGGATTTCGTGCCACGGTGGATTCCGTAAATTTTTATTATTACCGGGACTCATACACAAAGTAGATTCTTTGTGCGAAAATTCGATGGGGATGCCTATCCTTTTTGGGCGTTTTGTTAATTTTATGTGTACATGGGTGATTCCATAGCGGGTGATTCTACAAAATATATATTTAAATTAATAAACATTTATGAGTTTAGAGTGCACACTCATAATAAATTAAGGTTAGGATTGATTTCTAACCAATTTATTTATGTAGCTGTAGACTACTAGGTATTCACTTTTGTCGGTTTAATTGTATTACTTTTCTAACAATTGTGAATGCTTCAGTTGATGTGTAGAGCAAGCAGCGGTGGCAGTGGGAAGCATTGAAGGATAGCGTGCATTCAAATTATCATCAATTTTTTATGGGTGCGTATCTTAGGCATGCCGCCTATATTTTATCGCGCTTATTTATCAAAGCACTTGATATTTAATTATTATTTTTGTATGCGCATGGGTGCACGATTTAAATACTTGTATTGGACATTGTATTTGGGTACCGCCTGACTTTTTGGGCGCCCATTAGCTTTAATTCTTTATTGGCACAAAAGAAAACTCCAAAGCTAAAGCGTACTATTTTGTAAATTGGGCTATTATTTGAGCTTCAAGATGAATAATATATAAAATACATGCTTTGTGGAGTGCTCACACAAGGCATGGAGGGAGATTGCACCCAATTGGTCTCTTGTTCATGTCGTGCAAGCTTTCTTCATTGGTTTTTGTGTAAAAAGTAGAGTTCTTTTGTTCTTGGAGACCTTTTGACGCTCACTACGAGCGCATACGACGACCGATCTGTGCACCAGTGGTATTAGAGCGAAGCTGAGATCAAGAGCTTCCAATCGCTTACCATCTCGTGTGAAGGCGGAGCTCCTGGAATGATCGATCTCTACAGTCAGTCTCGTCACGAACGGTTGATACCAGCATGTTCCTAGCAGTCAAGAACCCCCTTCTACACCCTCTGATTGCGAGAGACCAGCGTCTGTAAGGTGGAGGACCATGCGGATACTTTCTTCAACAAGTCGTCATGATACAGATAAGAAAATCCTCCATAACCTTTCAAGCTTAAAGTAAAAAGCTTATTAAGCTTTACTTTACAAGAAGCTTAATAAAAAAAAAGCTTCATAAATCGAAATACTGCGCCTGCGACGGCAGTATATACTGCCCGCCATCGACGCTGGCGAGAACATACTCGTGTCCTTTAAATCCATGCTTAATAAAAAAAGCTTAAAGCTTTTAAGTCCTCCAAGTACTTCAAGTCTCCTAAGCAATTCAAGTCACAAAGGTCACTAAAGATTTCCTCGACAACTACCTTAGAGGCAGTTCATACTCAGAAGCATCACATTTGCAGACTTGCTGAACTAGTTTCAGCAAGAACAGAAGTTCATACGCAGTTTCTACACAACACTATTTTCTTGGAAGACGGTTGTGGCAACGAATACCGCAATTGTAAAGGAGAAAGACTACGAAAGCCAAACAAAATATACAAGCCTTGTAAACCCGCCTTTGAGCTACGCTCATACCGCTAATAAGATTTCGACAGTGTGAGGTCTTTTGGAATTTTGCAGGATGACTGAACAAAACATGGACAATCTTATGTGGCTGAAGGTGATTTACCCAAACCAAAAATGGAGAGTTCCTAGAACACAACCACCATGTAAAGCACTATATAGACATAACCAAATTGAATAGAAAGAAATTCAAAACCAAATAGAAGAATTGCTTAACAGAGGATTAATTTGATCTAGTAGTTCTCCATTTGGTGCACCTGTCTTATTAGTGAAGAAGAAAAATAATACTTATCGCATGTGCATTGATTATCGTACCCTAAATAAAATTACTATTAAGAATAGATATCCAATTCCTAGGGTAGATGATCTTATGGATAAGCTACAAGGATCTGCCATATTCAGTAAGATAGATCTTAAATCTGGATATCATCAAGTAAGATTGGACAAATCTGATATATTCAAAACTGCATTTAGAACACAATTTCGACACTATGAAATTCTAGTCATGCCTTTCGGTTTAACTAATGCATCAGCCACATTTAGTCGCATGATGAATCGCATATTTTTGAAACATCAGCATTGTGTCATAGTTTTCTTTGATGACATATTAGCATTTAGTAAAAATGAGAATGAGCATTATAAACATTTGTCTTTAGTTTTTTAAGTTGTTAAAAGACAATCAATTATATGCTAATCCAGAAAAGAGTGAATTCTTCCAAACAGAAATTGAATATCTAGGGCATATTTTTTCATCAAAAGGTATTAAAGTTGACCCTAAAAAGATAGAAGAAATTTTAAATTGGCACATACCCAAAAATGTGCATGAATTACATTCTTTTCTAGGTCTTCCTAGTTTTTATAGAAAGTTTATGAGGAATTTCTTATTACTTGCATTACCTTTGACAAAACTTTTAAAGAAGGGTATTGTGTATAACTGGTCTGACAATCAACAAAAGTCCTTTGATTTGTTGAAACATGCTTTAACTCATGCTCTTGTATTACAATTACCTGATTTCAATAGACCATTCTTCTTAGTAGTTACTGATGCTAGTGGATCTAGAATAGGAGCCGTCCTTATGCAAGATTCTCATCCCATAGTCTACTCTAGCTATAAACTCAAACCATCTGAACTTAAATATTTTACCTATGACAAGGAATTGCTAGCTGTAGTACAAGCCTTACGTCAATGGAAACATTTTTTAATGGGATCTGAATTTATGATCAAAACTGATCAACAAAGCATTAGACCTCTCCTTAGTCAACCAGAAATATCAAACCCACACATTAAATGGGCCGCTTTTATTCAAAGTTTTCATCCCCTTATACAATATCAACCTGGAAAAGAGAATGTTGTAGCTGATGCTTTGAGTAGAAGACCGACAATTCATAATACTTCTGTGATATCATTTGATTCCCTTATCCCTATGAAAGATACTTATCATCAGGATCCTACTTTTCAAGCTGATTGGAATAAACTAGTTGCAAATAATTGGATTCCTATTGATTCATTGTCTTACAATAATGGATTTATGTTTTATGAAAAAAGATTATGTGTGACTATTCCATTTCGATCGTTTGTTTTGCATGAAATTCATTGTCCTCCATATCAAGGCCATAGAGGAATTATATCTACTTTGCGTACATTGACTGAAGATTTTTATTGGCCACATATGGACACTGATGTATCTAACTTTGTATTTGAATGTTTAGTTTGTCAACGAGTTAAAAGACACCATGGTAAACAATATGGTTTACTAATGCCATTATCTATTCCATCACGATCATGGGAACATATTTCAATGGATTTTATCACTGGTTTACCTAACACTAAAGCTAACCAAGATATGATTTGGACTATTGTAGACAGGTTTAGCAAACAAGCATATTTTATTCCATGCAAGAAAACTTTAATTGCATCTCAAGCTGCTCAATTATTTTTGAAAACTGTTTGTACTACTCATGGTTTACCAAAAGTTATTATTTTTTATCATGATTCTAGATTTTGTAATAATTTTTGGATTACTTTGTTTGCTAACTTAGGAACAAAGATTGATTTTTCATCTGCATTTCATCCTAAAACAAACGGTCAAACAGAAGCTACTAACACTACTATTTTAGATCTTTTGCATGCTTACACCATTTCAAAACCACACACATGGGACACATATCTACATTTACTTCAGTTTGCATATAATAATACACCACATACAGCTACAAAGAAAGCACCATTTGAAGTTATTTATGAATATCGATTGCCTACACCTGTTGCATCATTATCAAATAAAATTCAAACTGTTGATGATATTGCAAACATGCATGCCACTATTTTTGATGAAGTTAAAGATATGATTGCCAAAGCCCAGCAATCATACACAAAACAAGCAAACAAGAAAAGACATGCTATGAATTTTAAAGTTGATGATTATGTTTGGTTACGAATAGAAAAATGCAGATTACAAAGTGTAGATAAGCATCCAGTTGTGAAATTAGCACCTAGATTTTATGAACCATTCAAGATCATACACAAAATCAATGACAATGCATTTAAACTAGAACTACTACAACATTGGAAAATCCACAACACTTTTCATATCAGTTTATTACGACCTTTTAGAGGCCAATTACCTGTACATCCTATTTATGAAAACCCTCCTTTACTAGATGATGAAACTGAAATCCTTGAGTCTAAAACTATTATAGATATTGACTTTATGACCACTAGAACTAGCCATACATATTTTAGATATTTGGTCAAGTTTAAAAACCATCCTGTTGAAGAGGCCCAATGGATGCACGCTAGAGACCTAAACGCTTTCCCCACTATGTTAGCTCCACATTGAGCTAATAGCAATTGAGGACAATTGCTATCCCACCCCGGAGATATGATGCTAGGAGGCATATTCCACGGTGGATTCCGTGCCACGGTGGATTTCGTGAGGTTTTGCGGTGGATTCCGTAAAATTTTATTATTACCGGGGCTCATACACAAAGTGGATTCTTTGTGCGAAAATTCGATGGGGACGCCTATCCTTTTCGGGCGTTTTGTTAATTTTATGTGTACATGGGTGATTCCATAGCGGGTGATTCCGCAAAATACATATTTAAATTAATAAACGTTTATGAGTTTAGAGTGCGCACTCGTAATAAATTAAGGTTAGGATTGATTTCTAACCAATTTATTTATGTAGCTGAAGACTGCTAGGTATTCACTTTTGTCGGTTTAATTGTATTATTTTTCTAACAATTGTGAATGCTTCAGTTGATGTGTAGAGCAAGCAGCGGTGGCAGTGGTAAGCATTGGAGGATAGCGTGTATTCAAATTATCATCAATTTTTGATGGGCGTGTATCTTAGGCATGGCGCTTATATTTTGTCGCGCTTATTTATCAAAGTGCTTGATATTTAATTATTATTTTTGTATGCACATGGGCGCATGATTTAAATACTTGTATTGGACATTGTATTTGGGTATTGCCTGACTTCTTGGACGCCCATTAGCTTTAATTCTTTATTGGCACAAAAGCAAACTCAAAAGCTAAAGCATGTTATTTTGTAAATTGGGCTATTATTTGTAAATTGCACTACTATTCATGCTCTCCTCTTACCCCACCACAGCAGTACACCCAGCCTCACCCATGGCTTCCCTGCTCCTCTAGCAATTGGCTATGACTCTTGATCAAGGCTTTGACCTTCTTCTCCTAGTATTTGAGCTCCCTCGAGATGAAAACCTTGGTGCATATAGCAATGAACTATTTGGTGCAATCATTGATGCTCAGTCATTTGAGCTCTAAAATCTCTTCAATCTCAGTCCCCAGAGGACCCCCTTCAATCCCTCTTAGACTCATTTCCCTTGGGATTGAAGACATGAAGTTAAATATATAAAGGATCCTTGTGGACATCCATGAAAGCTCCCTTTGAACCTCTCCATTACTAAAAATCAAGCTTGGGTATAAGCACATGAGTCTCTACCATTAGTGGAAGCATAAAATCCTTGAAGGCCCCATCCATCAAAGTGCTCTAATCAACTGGCCTTATTTGATTGAGAGATTGGCATCATGGTGGATCATGCTTCATCTATCTTCTCTAAATAGTGAAGAAGTATGCCAATCTAATCTTATTCTCTCATTTTAATCCACTTGCTAGGCTTAATTTCTTTTTTTGGAGAGATTTCAATTGCATATGCTCTCTGAGTTCAATCTTCCATAGTATAGCCATTGTAAAAAGGGTAAGTAGAAGCTAGTGAGTCACTAGACTGCCAAGGTAAGCCCTACCCAAGCTCTTGTTTCATCCTTGCATCTCATGAAAAGATCCAATGATTCCTTTCCAATGCACATCATGTTGATTACTCAAGTAAAAGTGTCTACCATATATGCTCTGATTGAGAAAAAAGGTTGCTGCCATGCAAGGTGGTAAGCCAAAAGAGAGGTGACCCTCCCTTACCACTTAAGAACCTGAAGGGGTGAACAATGGAACTTTTCCCATCTCTCAATGATTGAGAGCAGGATACTTGTATGTAGATGTAGATACACTCCATGATCAGCCCGTTGCCAATGAAATACGCCCATTTGGACACTCTTTCAGTCCTCATAGCACCTATGTATGATGCTTCATATGTTTGTGATCAAGGAGATGTATGGTATTAAGATCCACTTATGCAATGATCAAAGAGAAAATAAACATGTAAATGTATTGGGGATTATGCTCAATATACCCAGGATGTTGTTTATGATGGTGCTCATGTTATAGAATCTGAGATACACGCTCAACTTTCTTATATACTTAAAATATATATGGCAAATATTATGCTGGCACAGAGGGAGAATAGCTGAGAGAAAAGAAAGATGTAGAGAGAGAGGTAGAGAAATTGGCAACACACTAGGGACTGGAAGATGGGCCAGTCCCCCCCCTTATGGAGTTATATTATTGACAAGGAGCAAGCTCCTCCGTTACACATAAGCCAGTTCTTACTTGTAGATCTTGGAAACAAGATCACGGTTCCTTGCACGGTATACAACTGGCTAACACTTGTACAACTTAGAAGTTGGCACCTTTTGATCCTTCTTGAGTCTCCTTCTCTCCTACACAATATGTGTAGGGCTCTTCTCTTGGCGCTCCATTTCAGCAGAGCTTCCACTGCACTTGCACCTTCTCTTCTCCTCTTGGATAAATGCCAATTGATGCTTCCTTTACCTCTCTCTTACACCCAAGGAGAGCCTCCTCTTTTATAGGCTTTCAAGAGCTTCTCTTCTTGGAGAGAGAGTTGAGTTGATCTTCATGTAATATGTGGTTGTTTCACTCTGCAACACTAATTTTGAGATATCTCTTTGTGTGTTGTTTGGATGAAAAAACGTCCAACAAGAAAGTTGTAGATCTTGCTGTTTTCGATAACCCGCGTAGCCCGTTTTTGGAGATCGTTTTTTTATTGCGAGATATTTTAAAAATGGATTTTTCAAAAAACATCTTTTTAAACTGTACTCTTAACTTGTGGCCCATGAAACCACCTCGATAGATAAGGAGAGTTCATTTGATTGCCTTGGGCTTCAACCTTAAGATTGAATTTCACACAAAAGCTTGTGTCATTTTAGACCTTAGAAAGAGAATTCTCTCCTCACTTCCACAGGATTACGTCTCTCATCTTTCCTAGTGAGAAAATTCCCTCTCTCGTCTTTCTTAATGAAAGAAAAGACCTTAAACCTTGACTTGTAGGGAAGAGGATGACCCCAAATGAATGCAATGCTCATTACACATAAGTAAACATTCCCAAGCATCCTTGGATGCACACATAAATACATATACACACTGCTAATGCACTTTCTCTTCTTAGAACTCAATCCATCTTCATTTATGTGTAACTCCTTGGTTCTTTATACACTCTTACACTTGGCGGACACTTCTTTCCCCCTTCATAACTTGTACTACGTGTACCAAATATCCCTGTCATAATACTCTGATTATCCCATTAAGTGATGCACTAGGAATACTGGTCTCTAAATGGTCTCATGGCCATGCTAGATCATCATCAACACTTAAAGAAAAGTGAGTCATTAATTTATTGACATGAATTTATTAAATAGAGAATGCGTAATAAGTAATCAATTTAGTAACATCCCTCTGGCTTCTAAACAATTGACATCAACTGTAGAGGGGATACATAGTCCTTAAGAAGATCTGGAAAGTCTTGTAGTTCTCTCTTAGTCATAAACTGAGCGTCCAATGGGGGATAATTCTTAAACTTAACCAGATACTTCCATAATACCTTACCTAACCTTAGAGTATTGTCTTGATGGTGTAAAATTCTTTTAGGCACAAGGAACTCTTCTGTTTCTCTTATGTTAGGTAAATCTTCCTTGATTGGTTCCATTGGAGGTTCTCCAATATAGGGACATATCAAACTTATATGACAAGCATTATGAATGTTCCAATGACTTGGTAGATCCAAACAAAAAGTCACATTGTTTATCTTATCTGTGATCTTGAAAGGGCCATAATAGCGATTAGAAAGCTTAACCACTTTACCCTTTTGATATTTCTGCTTCTTCAAGCGAGCCTTCTCAAACTTAAGAAGAACATACTTTCCCAACTTGAGATCTAACTTACAACAATGCTTATCTGCTTCGCTTTTATGCTTCTCTTGTGTACTCTAGATAGCAGCTTTTACTTGAGTGAAAGTTGTATCAATGTCTCTAACAAACTCATGTGCAGTACTAGAGTGCATCATATTATTGTATGCAAACTCTACTAAAGACAGATACTTTTCCCATTCTCTTTGATTATCAGAGACATAGGATTTCAAAAGGTCCAAAATAGTATAATTAGCACTTTCCCTCTGCCCATCTGTTTGAGGATGATAAGAGGATGAAAATTTTAACTTTGTCCCGAGGTTCTCGAAGAGAGCTTGCTAAAAGAGGCTGGTCATGCGGGGATCTCGATCACTTATAATGGACTTAGGCATGCCATGATGCTTGTTAATATGAGCAATGAATAGCTTAGTCATATGATTGGCTTTGATTGTCTTTCACACGGTTATAAAGTCAGATTACTTACTGAATCTATCAATGATAGTCCAAATTGCATCATTGCCTGCTTGTGTGCGAGGAAGCTCCATGATAAAGTCCATGGCTATACTTTCCCAAGGCTCATTGGGAATAGGTAATGGCTTTAGTAGACCAAGTGGTTTATGCATGTCATACTTTACTTTTTGGCATATCTTCACTCACGGACATATCTTTCAATGTTAGCTCTAAGTGTGGGCCAAAAGAAATATCTTTCCAATGCTTGAGTAGTGGGTAGAATACCCCTATGTCCAACATATGGAGATGCATGTGCTTCATCCATTACCTTGTGTCACAATGGTAATGCTACACAAATTGCTTGATGATGATACAAATAACCATCTTGAATCGAGTAAGGTGTAATTGACTGACCTAAGTTAAGTTGATCCCATATGGTTGAGAATTCGGAATTAGTTGCATACATTTTGGGTAAATCCATGAACTCATTATGGTAAACAGTTGTGATTGCATTCACTCGAGGTCGCCATGATAGAGCATCTGCTACCACATTCTTAGTTCCAGATGTGTGAAGGATTTAAAAATGAAACATAGATAAGAAATTTTCCTAATGCATCTATTTCTCTGAGAGCTTCTTCTAAGGAAGTATCTTAGACTTTGATGATCTGTTTTAATAACAAAATCTGCACCAAGTAAATAGTGTTTCCATACTTGAAGAGCATGTAACACCGCCATAAGCTCTTTCTTATATATACTGGAGCATGTAGCTCATGGTCCTTGAGGTGTCGGCTCTCAAATGCTACTACATGATGCTCTTGGTTAAGCACAGCTCCAATACAGCTCCAATGCAATCCCCAGAAGAATCGCAATGAACTTCAAAAGGTTTTTGAAGATCCGAAACTATGAGAATTGGTTCTTGAGTCACAAGAAACTTAATTCTTTCAAAGTCTTGTAGTTGCCTTAATCCCCAGCAAAAAGGCATTTGCTTCTTAGTAAGGTCATGTAGAGGAGATGCAACATACACAAAACCTCGTATGAACCTCCTATAGTATGAACATAGGCCCAAGAAACTTCTAACTTCATGTACTAAAGTAGGTGTAGGCCATTCATCGAATCTTCTCAGGATCCATTCTCACCAAATTGTGAGAAACAATATGGCCTAAGTAATGAATTTCCAAAAGGAAAATTTCACTCTTCTTAGCATTGACATATAGTCTATGCTTGTGAAGCTCTTGAAAAACAATAGATATATATTTTCTATGCTCTTCTTTAGACCATGAAAATATTAGAATGTCATCAAAGAAGACACATGTGAACTTTGAGTGAGGTCTAAAAATTCTCTCCATCATTCGATTGAATGTGGCGGGTGCATTAGTCAAACCAAATGGCATGGCTAAGAACTCATATAGTCCAAATGTTGTATGAAAAGCTGTCGTATGAACATCTTCAGGTGCTATCCGTATCTGGTGATAGCCACTCTTGAGATCAATGCAACCAAAGATACTAGACCCTTGCAACTTATCCAAGATATTATCTATCCTTGGGATAGGAAAATGATTCTTGATTGTGATCTTATTCAAAGATCTGTAGTCTATGCACATACGGAAAGAACCGTCTTTCTTTTGAACAAGTAAGACCAGAGAGCAGTATGGAGAAGAGCTAGGTTGAAGTATCCCCTTTTCCAACAATTCGTTTACTTGTTTTAGGATCTCCTCTTGCTAACTTGCACTTACTCGGTAAGGCGGTTGGTTAGGTGGTGAACTGACTGGGATAAGATCAATTGTGTGATCTTCTGGGTGCTTAGGAGCTAACTCTCCTAGGAGTGAATCACTAAAACAATCTTCATATTGTTTAACAAAATCATGTCTAGCTTGCTCAATTAAAGAGAGGGGTTATTTTAAAGTTCGAGACTTAAAAGCATTAGTTAGTATTGTGTGTTCATTAAAGGCACCAAGTGCCTTTGAATCATTAGTTTCTTTTGACTCTCTCACAAAAATCATATACGCTGAAATAGCTTTCTTCATTTCTTTAGAAATGCTAACATGACTAACCATTGGCACATGCCAATATCCAGCATCAACAATGCATACTATGTTCCGACCCTTGAATTGAAATGCAAGGGTCTTCTTAACAAAATCGGGAAGAGGTCTAATCTTGTCATGCCAAGGCATGCCTAAGATAACATCACAGTTACCTATGGGTGCAAGTAGAAAAGATTCTTGGTCGCGGTAATCCCCAATTCTAAGATTCAACTTCCCTTGAATAGGAGTAGAATTGGTTGTAAGTCCTTCAAATGCCGAATCTGATCCAATTGATGTTCCCAATCGATCTAGTGGAATTTGTAGCCTTTCAATAGTATCTGTTGACACAAAATTATCTGTGGACCCTGGATCAAAGAGTATAAAAAATTGTTGATTATTGAGTGTCCCCCAACCCTTTAAGAGTTATCTTTTCTTCTCATTTGAATGAGTGTTAGCTTGCACATCTGGAACATGATTTGAGGATGGCGGAGGAGGATCTTTAACCACATTTTCTTCCTTCCTTTTGTGAGGACGATTAGGCTTCATATGCTGTAACTCACCATAAAGAAAGCACCTTCCTTCCTCTTTGTACTTTTGTATCTTAGAGGGTGAGAGATACTTGCGTTTCTTCTTGTTACCCTCTAGATTTGAATATTGGTCATGGGTAAAGGTAGGTCTTCTTTGATTAGTCCTATCTCTTGGTTGATCATAGAGCTGCTTTTGTCTAGCTCTATGAGAACTCGTCTCTAACTTTCGAGATGTATCAAGTGTATGCAAACTTTCAGCTATGATGGCATACTCCAGCATGCGAGATAATGGTTCATGTGGATACACCTTCATGATTCTGTGTAAATGAGGGAGTAGGCCAGCTTCAAACTTCCTTTTCTTCTCTTCATTGTTGATCTTCATGAAAGGAGTAACCTCGAGAAGAGTAGAACAAATATTGTCTACATAACTAGTGACCTTTTCATGCTCTTTTTGGCCTAGCCAATCCCACTCCTTCTTGACATCATTCTCAAAATGAGGAGGCAAGAACTGAGCATAAAACTTCTTCTTGAACTTTTTTCAAGTCATAGGTTTCCTTTCCTCCAAAATGAGAGTCAACCACCAATTGCTAGCGGTGTCTTTCAAGTGTATGCCTATATGCCTTAGCTTGGACTTTTATAAGAAAAAGAAACTTCAAATTGCATGACAAAAGCTAACGCCTTTGCAGGATCTCTCTTACCAGAGTAAGAGTCAAACTTTATGTCCTTATCCCCAGACTTGAAAGTCTTAGTCTTCTTAAGCTTACTCCTCTTATGGTCCCTCTTTGTCCGTTTGTGGATTGCATGAGACTTAGATCCTGTTGAAATGCATGGATCTAGAGCATGGCTATGGTGGCTTGTAGGCATAGGGTGAACTCATGATGATAGAGACAAAGACAGTGTTTGTAACACAAGTGAATTAGGTTCCAAGATTGAGACTTGGACTCATAAACACAATCTTGTGTATGATTGACAATGACAAGACACTTAACTGAAGGTACAAAGCATCATGACATTGTATTCATTCTATGTGAAAAGTGGTAGTCAAGTACAATGCTTTGTAGTTATTGGATGGGTAGCAATCTTTCCACTCTGTGCATATGGGATTACTATAGCCTGCATGTCCTAAGCCCAGATTGCCTCATACAAAGAGGCTATACTAGGTGTGATTGCAAATATCTCAACACCCCTCCTCAATCACAACCAGAAAGTACAAAGCATGTAGAGGCTTTAGTGAAAGTAACACCTGCTAAGTGTGAGCACACCATAAATATGGAAAAACACTAGAGGTTGTCGCAGAAAAGGCTAAGTGTGGGTACCACAAACGTGATGGTCATCCAAAGCCTGTAACAGGGGTCTTAGAAAGACTGTAGTACAATGCTACATGAGGAGTTTTACAAGCTTATGATAAAGACATTTGGGCTAGACAATATAAGGCTAAAAAATTCAGTAAAAAAATAGGATCAAGGACCGGTAGGCCCTTGCAATTTTTAGCATTACTTTTGACATAGATCTTCAATTCATTGTAGGTCTTCTTGTCTAGCTTCCTGTACTTGTACTTCACTTTGTTTGCCACTTCAAGGTCTTCATGATTTTCTGCTTCTTCTTATTCTTATTCTTTTGGTCTTCTTGACCTACTTCTTCATTGACTTTGCTTGCAATAGTTGCATCAATCTTTATGTCCATGTCCCCCTCAAGCAAAGGTATCATTGTCTTTGAGGCAGTAGAAATGAATTCAAAATCTTGCACTATCTTCAAGGTAGGAGGCATTTCTACAAATAATGATAGCACTTGAATGCTCTCAACTCCATCATTCTCTACAAGTAAGATAAACAAGTCTTCCATATAGTGTTGATAAGCAACATGAGTCATGCTACTCTTTATGAAGTGTATCTTCATGAAAAATTTCATGTTTGTTATTGAAAAAACAGCTCCAAATCTCTAATTTTTTGACCAGCAAAAGAGTTGAAACTTAATGTGTCAAAAGACACAAGAGATATCAATGCCAAAAAACACTATGTAAGTATCAAGAGATACTAGCAAGTTTAAACTTTTGATGTTTGATGTTAATGTTGATGTTGACTCTTTGCTTGGCTCAAGCAGCTTGATTTATTTCTTATCTTTCTGATTTGAATGGGGCAATGAAATAGATCAGAGTGACAAAAGCTTCCAATGGAGTGAGAAGAGTGAGATGGAAGAGGACCTTGATGATGATATTTGATTGAATATTCCAAGTCTTCCAAAAAACTCCACAAATGTCTTCACCTTGATGTTTATCACTGAGTAAGTCAGTGAATCAGAGTGGCAATGTCTTAATCCAAGTGATAGAAGAGAGAAAATGAAGAAAATGATGAGTTTTTTAAGAGCTTGAGTTAAAAAGCTATGGAGGACTGTTAGGGTTTGAGGTACAAGCAACTATTTTTTCTGATAATTCAGCAACTACAATGGATCATTCCGTCGCATATTTGATGGAGATGAAGCTTAGGAGTCTTTCTTCAAATGCCCTATGCCTAGAGGCAGAATCGCAGTGCGCAGACAGAGATCAAGCTATACGAACTGATACAGGCGCATAATTTCCAGCGAGCACGAAAATCCACAATGCTTGGTAGAGGAAGTAGCAATGTCGTGTTGCGATGTGACAGAGAGTTGTGTAGGGAGTCAAGGGGGATAAATCCAGAAGGATGCTTAGAGAGATGAGGCTTGTAGAGAGAGATCTAGAAGCTCCAAGGAGGCAGGGTGTAGGCTAGCTATGGCTGCCCCAAGGTGGAAAATGAAAATGAGGTTGAATATAAAGTCATGAGCTACCACTGAGCTACTTGAGCTGAGCAATGATGAAGAGGAGCTAGAAGAGCAAGGAAGGGAGCTGAGCAATGCTCACCATGGCTCTGATACCATGTTGAAATGCATGGATCTAGAGCATGGCTATGGCAGCTTGTAGGCATAGAGTGAACTCATGATGATAGAGACAAAGACACTGTTTGTACACAAGTGAATTAGGTTCCAAGATTGAGACTTGGACTCATAAACACAATCTTGTGTATGACTGAAAATGACAAGACACTTAACTGAAGGTACAAAGCATCATGACATTGTATTCATTCTATGTGAAAAGTGGTAGTCAAGTATAATGCTTTATAGTTGTTGGACGGGTAGCAATCTTCCCTCTCAGTGCATATGGGATTACTAGAGCCTGCATGTCCTAAGCCCAGACTGCCTCATACAAAGAGGCTATACTAGGTTTGATTGAAAATATCTCAACAGAACCAAGAGAGTAGAAACTAGAGGAGGAGGAGGAACTTGAGTAATCAGGGGAGTAGTTGGTTGTTGAGGGAGATGACTCCCTCCTTATCCGCCTCACTCGAGGTAAGGTCTTTTTACTCTTCTTGAACCGAGAATCCTTCTTCCTTCTAGGAAGCTTCTCAGTGATTGGATGCTTTACATCTTCATCATCAATTGGTGCAATGGTGTTTCCTCTAGTATTACCATCTTTTGGAGGATTCAATCCTTCATAAGTAGCTTCTTCTTCCCTTGCCCTTAAGCTATCAATCAATTGCGTACTTCGAGAATCCCCAACAAGCTATGATACTCTGTCAATTGAGCTTATAATTGCTCACTTGTAGGTGCTTCATTAGTTGCCATCTTTACCTTCTTCTTGAAAGGATCGCCTTTACTTTAAGAAAAGCAAAGAGGCATGCTCTAATACCATTGTTATAGAATCCGAGATACACGCTCGACTTTCTTATATACTTAAAATATATATGGCGAATATTATGTTGGCACGAAGGGAGAATAGATGAGAGAAAAGAAAGATGTAGAGAGAGAGGTAGAGTAATTGGCAACACACTAGGGATTGGAAGATGGGTCAGTCCCCCCCCTTGTGGAGTTATATTATTGACAAGGAGCAAGCTCCTCCATTACACATAAGCCAGTTCTTACTTGTAGATCTTGGAAAGAAGATCACGGTTCCTTGCACAATATACAACCCAGCTAACACTTGCACAACTTGGAAGTTGGCATCTTTGGATCCTTCTTGAGTCTTCTTCTCTCCTACACAATATGTGTAGGGCTCTCCTCTTGGCGCTTGATTTCAACAGAGCTTCCGCAACACTTGCACCTTCTCTTCTCCTCTTGGATACATGCAAAATGATGCTTCCTTTACCTCTCTCTTACACCAAAGGAGAGCCTCCTCTTTTATAGGATTTCAAGAGGTTCTCTTCTTGGAGAGAGAGTTGATCTTCATGCAAGATGTGGTTGTTCCACTCTGCAGCACTAACTTCAAGATATCTCTTTGTTCTTTGTTTAGATGAAAAAACGTCCAACACGAAAGTTGTAGATCTCGCTATTTCCGATAACCCACGCGGTCCATTTTTAGAGATCGTATTTCTATTGCAAGATATTTTAAAAATTGATTTTTCAAAAATAGCTTTTTAAATTGTACTCTTAACTTGTGGTTCATGCAACCACCTTGAGTCATATATTAGGAGAGTTCACTAGATTGCATTGGGCCTCAACCTTAAGATTGAATTCCACACAAAAGCTTGTGTCATTTTAGACCTTAAAAAGAGAAAATCACTTCTCTCCTCACTTCCAGAGGATCACGTCTCTCGTCTTTCCTAGCGAGAGAATTTCCTCTCTCGTCTTTCTTAATGAAAGAAAATACCTTAAACTTTGACTCGTAGGGGAGAGGATGACCCCAAATGAATGCAATGCTCATTACATACAAGTAAACATTCCTAGGCGTCCCTGGATGTACACATAAATACATATACACAATGCTAATGCACTTCCTCTTCTTAGAACTCAATCCATCTTCATTTATGTGTAACTCCTTGGTTCTTGTGTACACTCTTACGCTTGGCAGACACTTCTTTCCCCCTTCATAACTTGTACTGCCTGTACCAGATATCCCCGTCACAGTGCTCTGATCACCCCATTAAGTGATGCACTAGGAATACTGGTCTCTAAATGGTCTCATGGACATGCTAGATCATCATCAACACTTAAAGAAAAGTGAGTCATTAATTTATTGACATGAATTTATTAAATAGAGAATGTGTAGTAAGCAATTAATTTAGTGACACCTCATTCCCCTCAATCCATGACCCTTTCATACAATGCAATTGGAAAAAGGGTCAGACAATAGTCACAGTTACTCATGGACAATTACAAAGATCCAATTATAGAAAAATTTATATTATATCTAGGAGTAAACCCTATAGCTATCTCAAAGAGGGATTTGTATCCTCTGATTTAAATAAAAAATATCCCTAATCGGAGCTAGGATCTATAAGTTATGACCATTTTTGTGCACTAACGTCACTGTGGATAGGGTACAAACCATTCTAGGATAGACACAAAAATCCAATTGTAGAATTATCTAATAATTTTCTATCACAAAGCTTGATAACTCATCTCAAAGAGGCTTCCTCCCCTTCAATTTGAATCAGAAATCTCACCAATTAGAGTTTCCCACCAAAAGTTACACCCCATTTATTGATAGTGGGTCCTATGTATTGTATCTAAATGGCTCGCTAGAAAGGTAAAAGTAAGTCCAGAGGGAGATTAGGGACTCCAAAACCTCAACGAATGATGAATCTATCTTGGCCCAAGATTATCATGGTGATATACATGAGAAAGTGCCCAATATGGATCCTTACAAGTCATTCAACCACACTCTATGTCAGCATGAGCTTTGTCACATGGAGACGCATAATGACATGGTTTCTAACCATCACCAGATTTATGTAGCAATTGTGCAAATGGCCCTCTTGAACTCTAGGACTCAACAAACCCTAGAGTAGCTCACCACTCTTGTAGCTTAGTTAGCTACAACTTTGGCCCAAGAAAATGCAAATAAATCCAAGCACGAGTCTTGATGGCCTCCACCACTAGAGTTGCTACATAGCCCACAGAGCTTCGATCGAAGGGTATTTTCCCTTCTACCTATGAAGTCAATGAACCCTCTCATGCTAATGAAGAGCCTCTATTGAGATCCCCCATCATCCATATAGCCAATCCTCCAATGAGACCCTCACCTACCATTGACAGAAGCTCTCCTACTCTTCCTAGGAGCCCCAATGAAACTTATATGGTTCAGCCACCCCATCATGGACAATATGGTATTAATGGCCAGCATGGCAATAATGTGCAACATGGCTACAATGGGCAACATGGGATGAATGCATAACATGGTTTGTATGAACAATAATGTATGTATGGATAGCAAGTCTTCCATGGGCTACAAAGCCCCCATGATCTCAGTGACAAGATCCTTTTCACTAAGTACAATGGGCAGTCCCCATCACCATCAGACTTGGAAGAATGGACCTCCAAATTTGAGTCCTATTTCAATATTTAGCCCCGTGTGGATGATCAAAAAATAATATTTACATTTCTCCACTTGGAAGTATTTTCTCACACATGGTGGCACTATATCAATAAAGAGAATCATTAGTTCATTGATTGGGAAGACTTCAAAATGCATATGATTCAAGTATTTGTATCGCCCATGGAAAAAGAGTGGTTGGCAAGAAGATGGTACACTCTTAACCAACGTAATCTCACTATGTGAGAGTACATAAATCAATTTATGAACTTGACCATGTATATGGAGAGGATTAGTGATGATGCCAAATTGCTTAAGTATATTTATGGATTGGAACCAAGCCTATCAACACGCAGATGTCATGGCTCAAAATACTACTACACTATTTGATGCAATTGAATTGGCTGAAAGATATGCAAGAAAGTATCGTAAGAATGAGAGTTTTTAGCAAGGTTATGGATAGCCCTGCACCCATTGAGATCATCCCCATATGGGGGTGGTCTTAGAGGTAATTCCATGCCCAATAGTAGCCCCAAAATACCCACCTATCCCCCCTTCCATGCCAAAAGAAAATAGGGTACTTTTGGAATAGTGATTGGCTCTAAGGTGAGAGCAAATATGATGAATATAATACTACACTACATCACCCTTGAATGGTTCAAGTGGCCAAAGGTTCATTTCCTAGGATTTTGTGCAAGAATGGAAAGAAAAAGGCCTATGTTTTAAATGTGGGGATAGGTACATTGGGGACCATGCCTCCAAGTGTCCTTACAAGATAGTCAAGGTCAAAGTTCATAGAATGCATGTAATGGACTTTTAGCACAATGGCGAGGAAAATTTACTTGTTGAAAATGAAGAGCATGCTGAAGATGTGGGCCACGACCAATTCTATAACCCAAAGGATCGGTTTACCTTTGACCTAGGTGGTTTCCCATCCCATTCTCTAGATTTGAAATCCCACCTAACTACCATCTCCCTTTTCTCCATCTCCCTAGATGCTCGGATTGGTTCTAGGAGCCCTAGCACCCCACACATTTAAGGCAGTGTTAATGGAAACCATGTATTTATCCATGTGGATAGTGGTAGTACTCATAGTTTTATCAATAAATCAAGCAATGACTAGTTGAAATGCACCACTATGGAATTCCAGAACCCCCTGAAAGTTTAGGTGGCCAATGGCAAGGAAGAAGTTAGCACACGTGTGTTCCACAGTCCACCTATGCTTGGCTAAGAATTATGTGGCATTGACTGACCTAATTGCATTAGGCATGGACTCCATTGATATTGTCTTGGGTTTATGATGCATGGACAACTCATCCTCTTAGAAGGAGTTCATGATAATACTGATTTTCAACTAATTATAAGAAACCAACTCAAACGGGTTTCAGGTCTTTGTCTTGCACTTGAATAAGGAATATTTAGATTAGCCCTCCAAAGTATCTAAGGATTCAGCCTTCTAGGCTTTACTTGAGAATTATATTGATTTATTTCATATACCTATAGCCCTTTTCCCTAAGAGACAAGTTGGACCAGTGATTTGATTAAGAGCCCCATCCTAAGCCAATAAACAAGCCACCTTATACACTCCCCAAGTATGAACGTAAAGAGATTGCAAAGCAAGTCAAATAGTTACTTGAGATGGGTTTCATTGAATCGAGTTCCTCCCCTTATGCATCTCCTGTTCTATTAGTCAGGGAGAAGGATGGCTCTTTCCGCACATGTGCATTGACTACAGAGACTTGAACAAAACTAACGTGAAGAATTGGTATTCCATCCCATAGATTGATGACTTGTTGGATGAGTTGAAAAGGGGCACGCTGTTAGAGGGGTTTTAGTCGAAAGGTCATATCCATGGGGGATGAGAGAGAGAAAGAAGTAGAGAATAGGAGATAGAAGACAAAAAAAAAAGAATAGATAAAAGGTACATGAGATAAAGATAAATCTTAATTATTCAAAGCACTATGTATTGATAGAATGTGAGAAAATAAACAAAATCCTTGTTTGGGACTACTCGGAAGCAATCTCCAAGCATTAGACCTCTTGGAGCTCCCTTGTAGACCAAAAATGCGCACTAAATACTAGCTTTTTCTATGCTATTCTCAGATGGAAAATCTGATGGTTCCATTGGCTCTGAAAAGGGGGAAAAACCCTAGGATGCTTGATTAAAATTCCCTTAGATCACTCCTTCTTCTTCTTTCCATCCCGAGTGTTGTCTGCTTTCTAAAAACTGTGATTGCCCATTATGCAAATTCGAAAGCCCCTTCTTTTTGCATGAGATCTCCCAAAACTACCTGAAAAGCCACTTACTTTTTGCATGTCATCTTATTCCAAAAGTTTTCTACATCTTTTTATGATATTTACAAGAAATAATGTCCAAAATATAAAAAATGAGCTAACCTTGTCCAAAAATCCTATATTTTGGAACTATACATACTATGCACACTAGAACTAATGACTAATATGACATTGACTCTCTACATTAATAAAAAATCTGAATAATGATGTACTCCAAGGTTTTTCACACTGTGTCTGTGTGTAGTGGTAGGACATCCACCCCCTTGAACCTGCACATCCTCCGATATGTGCCACCCGATGCATTCTAGGGTTTTTCACATTGTGTCTGTCTGTAGTAGCAAGACATCCACCCCCTCTGAACCTGCACATCCTCTAATATGTGCCACCCAATGCACCACTTGGGTCAAACACCAATAGCATCAACTTGTTTCTCATCATGCACATAAGAAGATGTTTCCCTAGATCATAGATCAAAATGACTAACATTTGCACAACTCAAGCATTCACTCTAGGGTAATCAAGCCTTGGGTGCACATTATATACTAGAGGCTGTTGAATCTCCATATACATGCTCTCAATGCATCCATCAACAAATACATAACAACATACTTGCTCTTTCAAAGTTCAATGCATGGATATTTTCTTATATTGACAATTGTGTACCAGATCAAATATAAATTGAGCCTCACTTGCATCTAAACACATGTTGAACATCACCAAAAATAGTGAAGCAGTCCATAACTTGAAGCACCTTTGAATTGCCTATCAAGGCCTTTGACAAATCATCCAAAATAGTTTCCAACCTACTATGGAGCATTACATCCCCAGGGAGTCCACCTTGGTTTTGGGTTAACCCTCTATATAATGTGTGTTCAAATGTATATTTAAAACCCTTGTTTAAAAAACTTGTACCATTTTATATACCTCTTTTGTGAATTTTGAAGGTAATGTTTATATTCATTTTGTAAATCTATATTTTGAGATGAGGTTCATTTTTATAACCCCTTCTATACAATTCAAATAAAAACAAAATTCCACACTACTCTACATCGAGTTTTTTCATGATAATCCAAGTTGAATATCCAAACATCATATCAATATTTTAAATGTTGTTAGAAGTTGATAGAGATGAACAACTAAACATTTATAGCTACCCACCCACATAAGGGAACAAAAAACCCCAAAAACCAAAGCTCATAATATAAGAGAAACTTGAGAATTTGCACAAAGTATCTTGAGACCCTCATTAAAATTTCCTTATTCTTCCATTGATACACACATAAACACTATAGTGCACAGTCTTGTACACGGCATTCCCACAAGGATTTATCTACATAATACATAAGCCAATAATAGTCAATATATAGCCTCCTCCCTCCCTTCCCAATAGATACAACTTCATAACATATATAGATGGCATCACATTCACCATGCTAGAACCATGTTTTTTCGAGTTTTCTTTGATTCTTCTATTAAAAAATGTTCCTATGCACCCAAGGCCTCATTGCATCCCTAGAAAACCAATTGAAGCTTTGATCATCTCACAAGATCTTGGTCTTAATGGTAGGACATTTTAACATAAAAACCAACACAAGAATTGACACCACATGCTAACTAGTCGTACAAGCATTTTAAATTTTCATATTCTAACTTAAAAAAACTTGAGACTTTACGATATGTGTAAGAATCCTTTCTCTACTTTGCAAAAAAGATGTTACAACATTTTACAATAGCACTATGACATAAAGCTATAGGCAAAAATCTCCAAGATCCACATATTCAAAGTATATCCCGTACATTGGACTCTATAGTATAGGAAGATCTATATGCATGTACTATATAAAAATTGTCTCCCATTTCTTTCATCACTATTTATCTCCATGCATAATGTTGTCAGAGAATCCCAAAAGATCAAAATGCGAAAAAATTGTTCTAAAAGCAGGACAAATGCAAATCTCTTGTATCAAGCACTCAACAATACAAAGTATGTAGCATAACTAAAATCAAAAGAAGACTAGACAATACAAACACTATATGAAATATAGATTGGCCATGATGTAATACCAATACATCACCTTAATACTTTAGCAATAAAAACATACTTCAGTCAACCTAGTACCTTACCATAAGACTAGTTCGAAGAGCTCTCAAAAAACGCTTTGGTAGCAATACTTTAGTTGCAAAGAGTACGTCCTAGCCTTGTGAGGTGCTAGCTTGACGATCCATTTCCTACAAGAAAAAGGACTATAAAAAGCATAACAAGCTTATTTAGAAAGAAAATACAAAGCTTGTTTCAAATTTAAATCACTTACTTTGACCACGCACAAGATTACTCAATACACTTGAGAAAGCCATTAAACAACTTATAATCATTCTCATCTAGTTGATATCTTTCATTTGATGGATTGTCCGTTAGATTTGCCAATGTGCACAGACTCTATGGAAATCATGTTCAAGTCAGTTAAGTCATATGTGAACATACGTGATCCTTTCACCCTTTTGTACCATCCAAGCTGAACTTCTATGCCTTGAGGTTGATCTCTCAAATCAAAGCCTCGTTTACAATCCACATATCTATCTCCTACTTTTTTCCTCATCTTTTGGACTCTGCCAAGGTACCACTGCTATGAGACCCATCCATTTTATTCAAGTTTGTGGCCTTTCCATCTCCCTTTGGATGCTTACCACTTCCTTGATCTTGCTTATCATACACAAAATATACTACACAATCAGAACCTATCCCAAAGAAATTCACATTGCTTGAGGATTGTGATTTTAGTTTAGGGTAAAAGTAGACACCTTGCCTTGCTCTTGTCAATCGATCCTTTGACAAAGTCAAACTCCCATTCAATTTACTAACCAACGTAGTCTTGAAGATATATTTTCCATCAACTTCCACCATTCGATTGATCTTCCGACTTTCTATAACAATAATTGATCCATGAACCTCATCTAAGAGCCCATCAATTTCATGTCGAATCTCACTAAGAGCAATTATATCATCATCCCCATCTGAATCCTCTAATTGTTCTTCATCACTAGTTGGTTATCCAAAGTCATCATATTCATCAGCCTCCCCCATTTTATCGTCTATCTTTGACCACATAGAATCTATTATTTGCCTTGCTGGGTTTCAATCCCAATGATTGACACAATGTTTGTGCTTGTTGCAAGCCCTCTTTCAATGCATCTACTAATATTTCGTTTGAAGCCACGCATTCATTGTTACCTAGATCTGCCTCTGGAATATTTTCTTGTATAATCAAACACTTCCATATATGCTCATCCTTCTTATGAGCCCTTGAGAAGATTAGCACATCGGAACTACATTCATGCATAGAAATCTTATTCAAACTACCAACACTATGAAAAAGGTCTCCAAATTCAAAGGTTCTTTCTTGTCCCACCATACCTACAATTTTACTAAAATAAATTCTAGTTGCATTTGATCCAGTGAGATGGTAATGGACACTTGAGAGCAGGAAAAAGTTCACAAAACATCTTTATGAGAATCACAACAAAATGGCATGAAAGTTGAATATCTCTATAGGTCTCCTCACTTATGGAGTTTGTCTTCAAGTTATATGGGCATGTTGATATAGCCACAACCTCCAAATCCTAAAGAAGAAACTAAGCTTGGCTTCCATCACTACATGCTCCAAGTTTAGATGTGGTGACAAGAAAATATCAATGTAATCAGCCACAATATGCAAATATGCCATAGTTCCTTGTATGCTCCTCTCTCTCCTCTGTAATCACCTCATACAATGTTGCACCTATCTGCTTGTAATCCTCTAGGTAGTTGCCTAGTTTTGGCGGCCATCTCTTTGTGTATCTCCATCTCATAGCTTGTGTTGATCGATGCAAAATGAGTTATAGACCATTGTAACATGATTGAGTGTAATCCAAACATTACCAATTGCAAGTTGTCGAATAGGGCTATTGAGTGGACCGACAAGATTTTTTCCATAGTGTATAAAGTCTTGATCATGTAGACCATACACAGGTCCTTCCATAATTCTCCCTTTTAATTTCCATCCACACCAATAAAAAAAGAACTAGTCCTTGTTCTTTCCAAGGTAATCTTCAAGCATCAACTTGCGCCATCTATTGTCCCCATTTGAAGCATGCCCAATTATCGAGCCTATTGTATCCCTTAGCTTTTCATCCCACAAACATTCCATGAGACTCCATTGATTTCTAGCAAAAACACTATCAAATCAATTACATGTGGCTTGTGCTACCAAATCTAGTCTTGGAAGACTCTCATGGATAGGGTTTACTATCAAAAGTCTTGCATAGCTCCCCACCACATCCATTTAAAATGCATCCACTCCCCTATCACATAACCTTGTGATCGCTCTCCCACAACAATTGCATCATTGCAATAGCATTGATGATGTTCTCCCTTACATCCACAAAATCCAATAAGAGTGTCATCCAAGTTTGCATTCCACCTACACAAAATGAAGTCTTCTTTATATTTTTATCAATTGTATACCTTTCGTACACGATGGAAAGTAAGGAAATATGTAAGCCACAACATGTTAGAGCTATCCAGGCTTACCTTATTCAACATTTGATGGTTGTCTCATCTTCAATGATGATGATCGGAACCATTGATGGTACCCCATGTTTTATTTTTGCATCCATACATATCTTACCCATTACATCAAAGATGTATTCATGTTCTCTAGATATGAAGCAAATTTCTTTCTTTCCTTGCCTTTTTGTAGCCTTTTTGTAGTAGACATGGATGGCCCTCCAAGGTTGGCACTCAAAAAGTCATGCAAGTGTGGCCCACTCAAATGTTTAATGAGCTCAAACATGGTCTTTGTAGACTCATTGAATCTTTGTGCTTGTTTGGCTTGCACTACATTCCTTGCTACATCTTGAAAAAAGTCCCACAAGGCTAGTTTACCTTTGAATTTACCTTGTCGATGGGCCTCAACTATGTTATTACAAAAGCGTCACACATCCTTACTATTCAGGCTTGCTATTTAGGCATTCAAAGTTTGCTTCTTTTAAGGACTCGATCCTCACAAAAACCACAACAACTCTTGCTCGCAACCACCATAGCTCGCTCTTGGCCTCTTTAAAGTTTCTCTTGGTCTCAATTGTCACATTTTTTAGCTCTTCACCACTAAGATAATCTAACCATCTTCCTCCTTCTGTATTCCTAGCTCCTCTCTTCTCAATAGCATCCCTCTCTCTATACACTCTCATGCAAAAATCATCACAAGTGGAAATTTGTTTGCAATATTCACAAGTGAAATTTTCAAATGGTTTTCCATCATATGAAATATGAAGACAATTCACATGCATATAGCACCCATCTATCTTGATTCAATAGACTGATCATATAAGGGAACTTTTGTGTATGGCTCTAGATACCACACATTCCCTATTTTAAGGTCATGTAGCATATATTTTATATCCAAATCACAAGCTTCGTAAGTTACAGTTATTTTCCATAATCCCCAATAAAGAAAATTCAACTCACATGAAGGAGACATGTTTGAGTCACTTGTACAAGTAGAAGGTGTTTCCAAATCTGTTTGTGTTGCACTTTTTTGGGTTGACTAGAGAAAGGTACCCGATGACTTTTGTCATGGATCCACCTCAAAAATCTTTCTTGGTTATCCTCGAGCATTTTATGAAACTACTTGGTTGGTGGATGATGTTTTGGATATAGCCATGATGTGATACTTTGACTTTACATGCTCTGTAAGGAGTGTTTGCAAGTTTGGTTTTCGAGGACACAAGTGCAGCCACTCTTACTCTTACTCCTCCTTTGTCTTACATACAACTCTTGCTCTTCCTTTGTCTTTATAGTCATCCAAGGTTGCCTCAACAAGATCAAAATTAGATCCTCCATTATTTCAAGCTAAAAGTCACAAAGTTAATATCCAAAGGGATTAGGCATCACCTATAAAATGCTTGCATATGTAATCATTAAATGAAACCAAATTACATCTCTTTCCTAAACTAGCAGCTACTACATATAAAAAAATGGTTTAATCAAGGTATCAATTTTTTTTAAAAAAGTGACTTGCCTTCATGAGTGCTATTGAAAATATTCATCTCCTCTACATCAGCTAAAATTGTCGTCATGTCATCTTCATTGCTTTCTTCTATATCCTTTGAGCTAGATATCGCTTCAACCTTCAACCTCGGTTTGTTAGATACCTTCTTTGATGTGCTTGATTCTCTAATATATGGGTTCTCATGAAATTGGAAAGGCATGAGTAGGAGGATTACATGCTGCTTACTCCTAATCCATAAGGAGACCACCCAAGGGTCCACCATCTAGATCTTCTATGGTAAGCTCAAACTTATCATCTCTTAGTGGATTGAGAACCTCAAGTTCTTGCAAGTACTCTCACATTGGGCTAGCCAACTGTTGGGACCTAAAAAGGGCCTGACACTAGCTCTCTAAACACTAGCCATGTAACATATCCTGTCCAAGCACCTTTTAGCAGTCCATCGAGAAACAAATCTAAGCATCGTTTCCCAACACTCCCATGGAATGTTCCGAGGTTTGTTGCCTAGGGTTTCTTGAGTCCGCCTCGCAATGGAACGTTTGCGACCAAACCCACTAGGATCAACCTAAAATCTTGGTTCTTAGTGGTCAAGGTCTCTTAACAGCATTCTAGCATCAGGTGTCTCGACATCCTACTTCTTTACGCAGAGATATCCAAGCCAAAGTAGATCTATGCCGCACTTGGTTCAAAGAGAATGGGAAATGAGAGGGCTGCACCACTCAACCTCTTCGCCCATAGGGCATAGTCCCATTCCGGTCCCCTAAGACGGCATGAATCAGGTTCTAACCTTACCATACCTAAAGGTTGAACGGCGATAAAACCTTGTGAGAAGCCTCCCAGCTCTCCGGGACCACCCTGTCGTAGGACAAACCTACCGGGAGTTCCACCCACCCGCTTCCCTTGATAGCTTTAGTTTTCTAATTAGGTCATATCACATTTATGTGGGACATTTAAAATCGAATTCCTTATTTAAGTCTTTTAGGAAACATGGTTTGTTCACGTAATTTATAACAAAAACATGAAAATAGAGCAAGCAGTCTTTTAAACAAACAAGTGCCTTAACTTATCTTCAAGTTAATCTTTGTCTCCTACCCATACAAGAGAAATTATGTATCACTTTTGTCCAACAGAAGTCCCCGGTCCAAATCACATGGCACCATAATTTCCATCCATTGTCTAGAATAGGATCTTCCAACGCCACAGACATTGGACTCACAGCAGTCTACAACTCCGTTTTGCACTAGGAAAGGGGTGTCCAGAGCTCCACTAACCCCAAGCGACCTAGGAGCGAGACACAAATTCCATAGTGGTTGACCTTTTCACCACTCGACCTTCCACCCATGAATCGAGAAGTGCCCTCTCGGGTTGAAATGCGGCGTGACCTTGGAGATGATCCACCTGTGCAAAATATCCTTCCTTAATTAATCTAATTAAGAATCAAGCACAATCAAGGCGATCAGCCTAATATCATCTTTCAAGAAAACATTTCTTTATTTCCCATGGCAACTTTTCATCATTGACCCCTGCCATGCATTTACTATAAAAAACACAAGCACTTGGAATAATCATCCAAATCACACCCCAACAATTAGTTTAATGCAAAAGCATTTAGGAAATTGTTTGATCAATCAACAAAAACAATGGTATCCTTTTTTCAAACATTGCAGGCATAGTCGTAATAACCTTTCCATCACGTATTTTCTCTCCCCCTTAGAATCAGGAGTGGTTCCATGTAAAGCTTACTTAACACACCCTTCTTTCGACTAAGGCATATGTTATGGTTTCAAACATTGTACAAGACATAAGTTCGATTAATCACTTACATTGATCGATAACCCATCCTTCTTTCCAACAACTACAACAGCATAGGTCTTTCCTTTGACTTAGGCCTAATCCCTAGAGCTCTCCACTTGTCCTAGAGTTGTTGTTGCATCTAGCCCAACCTTGAATAGGATTGATAAACATAGTCACTATCTAACGGATCTCAAGGCATCATTAATCCTAATGATTGTTGTTTGTACTAGCTATGCACAACTTCAAGATCCCAATGAACTAACAATTTGTAATATTAGCAAGAACTTGGACAAAGCCTAGAGTTTCTATCATGAATTTCCTTTAGGCTAGATTTCTTACCATGCCATTTGTGGAGCATGCAAGCTATGACATACCTTGAGTGTAGTAGAAACACACCTACTATAGCGAGGATGGGAAGTTGACAATGCTTGAAGCCTTATATGTTGTTTATGAAATCCTTTGAGCACTTGTCATGCAGCCTATCCTTCCCAATGTCCTATTCTCGTGCAGCAAAGTACGGGTCTAATGCGTCTCATGTAGGAATCAAAGAACACATTCATCAAATTGGAAATACATTACTTACAACCGATACCATAGTTGGATGGGTAGTGAAGTCCTCGCTTGAGGATTTCATTGTGGGATTTCCATGTGCGAGTGACCTTTTCTGCCTAGAAGCAATTCTCGATCTTTGTCTTCCCTAGACACGAATCACACAAGACTTCCACACCTTGTGCTCGATTAGTGGGGCCAATTGGGGAGAGAATTAGGCTTGTAGGTGGAGGATAATCTTGTGGAAAAAGGTATAGTGATTTGCATGCAAAGGGAAAAAAGATGTGTGTGGCCACTCTCTTAGGAGGGGAAGAGAAAGAGTCTCTCTCCCTCTCTTTCCCTCTTCTTCTTCTTTCTCTCTCTTCTTCTTCTTCTTCTTCTTCTTCTTCTTCTTCTTCTTCTTCTTCTTCTCACCGCTCTTCTTTCTCTCTCTCTCTCTCTCTCTCTCTCTCTCTCTCTCTTCCTCACTCTCTCCCTCTCTGTCACACCCTCTCTCTCTCTCTCCCTCTCTATCTCCCTCTCTCCCTCCCTCCCTCCCTCTCTCCCCTCTCTCTCTCTCTCTCTCTCTCTCTCTCCCTCACTCTCTCCCTCTCTGTCACACCCTCTCTCTCTCTCTCCCTCTCTCTCTCCCTCTCTCCCTCCCTCCCTCCCTCCCTCCTCTCTCTCTCTCTCTCTCTCTCTCTCTCTCTCTCTCTCTCTCTCTCTCTCTCTCTCAGCCGTGTAGTAGTAGGTCGAGGCCTCCTCCTTTATTGCAATTGGGGGAGGGGGGTGGGGAATATGGAGAGGATGTGGAGTGGTGGTGTCTTTCCCCTCACCCAGGTTGCATGCTGGCACTACCGCGGACTGGTGGTGGTGGGCCGGTGGCCTCCCCCCTCGAGCCCATCCTTGCCATCGTCTTCTTTGCCTTCGACATCATTTTCTCCTTCTCCCTCCATGTCATCTCCTTCTTCCTCTATGTCACCGCCATCACACCGTCTTTCCCTTTCTTTCCCCCCTGCCACCTATCGATGATGACGAGGAGGAAAAAAGGATAAAAAATCTTGATTTCTCTTTAATTATTAAGGTGGGGTTCTATGCGGAAGCGCATGTATTTTACCAGCCAATCCTTTAAGACACGCAAGACACCCCACACGGCCTCACGGTTAGGAACTTCTAAGTGACACACTACACTAAACTCTAAAATTGATTTTGCATTTGTAATAGGACAGAGTACTGACGAAGGAAATTCGGTATGGTAGCCTCTATACTATGCCAAACTCCCTTGTGCCACAAAGTGAATGAGGTAAGGGCACCACCTAGTCATGGAAGAGCGGATTAGGATGCTATGCAAGAGGGAGAGGAGCTTGTGAGGGAGAAGAGAGGAAAACTAAGAGAGAGAAAGAGAGAGAGAGAGAGAGAGAACTACAAAAATAAGATGAATCAATAAAACTTAAGAGGGCACAAGAGATTGAGAACCCTCAAGACATAACCAATATACACAATATGGACACCAATAGCATGGGCTTATTACACTGTAGAGCATGCATAAGCTATAGTAAGGGAATGAATTGCATAAGCTCATGAGAGAGAATGGGGAAGGCTCAATAGGGCTGAAGAAGGCCTCTTGGCTCTCACTTGCAAAGTACAAAGGAGAAGGCCTCTTTATATAGGCCTTGAGGATGTTTAGGGAGGAGGCTAAGATAGAATAGGAATTAACACCACCAAAGCTGCATTAAGGTGGTTCCACCAATGTGGAAGCTCCATCTAGATGTTTTGTTGATAAATTTTATACTTAATCAAGTTCCATCATAGGTGAGTTGTCTCCATTCTTCCCCCCATAGCTTGAGTCCAAGAGCTCTCCTATAAAAAAATATAGAGAATCTTCATAAAATAAGATCATATCTAGCAATAATGGAGAGAGAGTAGTGAGAATTCATACATTACTACTACAATTAAGGATAATTTGAGAGTGATTTAGGAGGGGAATTCTAATGGTTTATTAGCTTGAGAGAGAGGAGAAGAGAGGGAAAAGGGTTGGGAGTCTTATGAATGATGTTTTATGGAAGTGTTAAGTGTGGGGAAGAAAGTGTGGGTGTCTATAAAATTGGGAGGTGGTCTCCACCGTAATTGGAAAAAGTTGGCATCCACCATTTTGGCCATACCTCCTGACTCGTAGCTCCAAAAAATTATAAAAAAATACCAGCCAAAACTTTAGCTCATGGATACAAGTTTCATGTTGAAAAGTTTTTTGGATCAGAGTGGAAGTATTTTTAAAAAATATTGCAAAATCATGTGCTTGATTTTTCTTCCACTAATGCTTCCAAGATGGGTCCCATTTGTTTGAATTATCATAAGGCTCCAAAGCCATGACATTATGAGCCTCACATGCCATTTGGATGGCTCCAAATCCATTTCATGTCTTTCTTTTCACATTACACATTTTCCCTTCACCTTCCTCCATTGATCTTTACTCTTCACCCCCCCTTGGTAAACCGATCCATGAAATATTTTCATCCAGTGGTTTCTTGGATTTCCCAAGAGGTTGTTCCCACCCTCTTCTTTATTTCAAACCTCCAAATGTACAAAAAATCAACAAAGTGTTAGAAAAATATTTTTTTTGTGATTTTCTCGGATCATATAGCCCCCCCAACCTGGCTAGAGGTATTTATGCCTCTAGACACTCTTTGGTATCTTGAGCTGACCCCACCCTGATGTGATAGGGTTTTAAGTGCCATCCATTTACCCTGGTCTTGTGCACTTTTCCCTCAATGTATTGAAGTTTGTAGGAGCCATTGTTGAATCTTTTTTGTGACCTAAAACAGTCCCTCCCACCGGTAGAGAAACTTGCCATCCTTTCTTTTATCAAAGCGATTGTCATATCGAAGTACTAAAGATCCCTCCTTGATGTTTTTATCTGTTAGCTTCTTGTTGAACTTTTTTTTACGCTTCTTAGCTTCCTAGGAGTAGTGGTTGATGGCTTCTTCACGATCCAATTGTAGCCTCTCTAGGTCTAGTAATCTTTGATGTAATGTATCCTTTTTAGAGCCTATTGTGCCACCTAATACCCGAAGGCTAGCTAATTTCACCTTAATAGGCAAAAGAGCCTCTTGTCCATAAACTAGATGAAAAGGTGTGAATCCTAACATGGTTTTGAAGGAGGTTCTGTAAGCCCATAGAGCTCCACTAAGGTGCTTTGTCCCAATCCCGGGGCCTTGAATGTACCTATTTGCTGATGATTTTACAAAGCATTCCATTTACCTTCTCCACCAATCCATTGCATTGAGGGTAGTAAGGGGTAGAGTGTCATCATTGAATATTTAGCTTTTGCATGAGTTCACCCACCACATTAGCTCTAAACCCTAGTCCTCTATCTGATAGTATTTCAAGAGGGGTATCAAACCTACAACAAATGTGGTCAAAGATGAATTTACTCACTTCCTTAGTAGCGATTCTTCTAGTTGGCATAGCCTCGGCCCATCTATTCATGTAATCTACCCCCATGATAATATACTCTTTTCCTGATGGAGTGCGTGGTAGAGGCCCTATGGCATCAATTCCCCACTTCTCAAAGGGTCCATACACCTTGATTGGGATTTGGGGTTTTGCTATGAGCCATCATGGTCTTGATTTCTGACATTCTTCACATGTTTGACACCAACATTTGACATCTCAGTGTAGACTAGGCCAAGTAAATCCGGCTTGTAGAACCTTTCTACTTGTGATGTTGTGTGCAAAGTGGCCTCCACACACATCATCATGGCAAGATTTTAAGATTTCTTCAATTTTCCACTTTGAAGGCACTTCCCTAAGCACACCATCCTTACCAAGACAATACAAACTATCATTTACCATGTGATATCTTGTAGCCTTCTGAGCTAGCCACTGTCTTTCTCCCTTAGTCAGGTGTTTGGGAGCTTCTCCTTGCTCTAAGAGGTGTAGAATATATTATAAGTCTTCCTTGCCTTGCTGAAGTGGGGGTTTGATAGCCACTGCTCCCACCATTGACTCATTCAGCCTTGATGATGCTAGATGGTCAGTATCCTTGTTCTGTTCTCTTGGCACATGATGTACTTGTGTCTCCCTAAATCTTCTCATAAGAGATTTGGCCTCTCTAATTTTACTAGAGAGGTTTGTATTTTTTCATGCCCATGTACCTTGCATCTGCCTTACCAATAGCATGGAGTCTCCAAAAGCATTCAACCTCTCGATTGAATTACTAAGACACCAACAAAGACCATGAATTAAAGCTTGATATTTTGCCTCATTGTTAGAGTGGACACCTTCCAAGATGATTCCTTCACCATAGATTTTCACTTCTAAAGGATAGAAAACAACAATGCTTGTGGCTGCCTTATCCTTAGTTCTCTTGTATGCACCATCAAAGTAGAGGCTATAAGCATCTACAAGAGTCTTTATGGATGGGGGTGGTGGAAGGTCCTTTCTTTTCACCCTAAGATTTTTCTCATAGCACCTGTTTGTCAAAATATTAGCCAGGTATGCTCGAGTTATTTTTTCAACCTGCACTGTATAATCAAACTCTTGAAGTTGGACCACCCACTTTTCTATTTTATCAGAGATTTCCATATGTTGTAGTGCATAGGGAAACATATCCTCCACAATGATGATTACAAATCTCTTTGGAAGCAAATATGGCCAAAATTTGGTTACTATAAACATGAGGGCCAACACTAGTTGTTCCATGGAGGTGTAAGCCTTCTCTGAGGCTTTCATGAGGTGGCTGGAAAAATACACAGGCCTCATGAAGGATGTTTTTGGATCTTTTTGTAGGAGAGCAGCACCAATGGTCTCTTCTCCCACGCTAGGGTTTACAAAGAATGTTTCTTCCCAACAAGGCTGGAGGATTATAGGAGGTGACCCCAACATTTTCTTTATCTCCTTAAAATGTCCTTCACTTTTTTTCACTCCATACAGGTGTTTCTTGGCGTGTCAATTGCTGCAGGGGATATATGGCCTAAGAGAGTAAGTGTATAAATCTACCCAAATATCTTAGCTTTTGTAAGAAGGAGACTAATTGTTTGATGGAGGTTGGGGAAGGTAGAGCTAGCAATGTTTCTACATTTTTTGGATCTACCTCAATTCCTTCAATTGACACTACATGCCCTAGTAGTGTAATCTTGCTTTCCCCAATGTGACATTTATCTTTATTTAGTTATCCACCGAACCTAGCTAAGCGACTAAATCCTTCAACAACCTTGCGTAGATGTATGGTCCTTGAGCTGTAAATACAAAATTCATCTATGAAAACCTTTATGGACTTACCAAAGTAAGGTTGGAAGACCATATTCATGAATCCTTGAAAGGTTGATGGGGAATTTGTGAGACCAAAGGGCATGACCCGAAAGGCAAAACAGCCCCATGGTGTGATGAAAGTGGTCTTCTTTTGATCCTCCTCTGCAATGCGAATCTGAAAGTAGCCAGAGTAGCCATCACACACTGTATACCACTCATGTCCCGCTACTTCATTCAAGATTTCATTTTGAAATGGGAAAGGGAAGTGCTCCCTCTTTCTTGCAGCATTTAGTGGCTTGTAATCTATGCATACTCGCCACTTACCATTTTTCTTTGGCCTCACTACTACTGGGGAGACCCATTCTGAATCTTCCATTGGGTATATGAATCCTACATTCAAGAGTCTCTTCACCTGTTGCACAACTCCCAGTCTTCTCAATCTTTGTACTACAGGTTTGCTTCCTTCTTTGAGTTGGATGTGATGCTTCACTGCAGTGGCACCTGTAATGTGAGTATAATTAGAAATAAACAATGATGCATGCTTCTTGAGAACATTCACATAACCCTCCCTTTCTTCATCCTTTATATCCTTGGGTATCATCTACTCTAGGCTAGCATCCCATACATCTTCTCCTTGGATTCCTGGGTTGTCTTCTGATGAGGTAGGTTCCTTTAAGGTGACACCCATAACTTCGATAATGCTATCACTCTCTCCACTTAAACTCTCTTCCTCTTCTACCGATGAGGAACATCCACTTGAGCTCCACTCATCGGCATACGTTTCTAGTAGGTTCTCTTGATGCCCACTCTTTAAGTTGTAAACCACCTTTTGATCGTGGCCACCCACCTTACATGGCCTCAACTCTAGATCCCTTGTTGCCCAATCTTGCCTAGGTCCGATGCCCATAAGCCAAGGTCTCCCTAGGATGAGGGGATATCCTTCTCCCGTTACTGGCATCACATAAACATCCACTATTGCAGTGATTTCAAAAACAAAAACTCTCAAAGCTTTCACATAAGCTTTTCTGTCATGACACAAACCTCTGCTCCACTATCGATGTATGTTTTTCGAATCGGTTGACCTTTGATTTGAGCCTCCACTAAAGGCACTATAACTTTGAGGCCATATGTCTTGATTGCACTAATCATTTTACCTTGCCTTGCCCTTGTGCTTACCATTTTTTACCATTGTCATCGTAGCTTTGGAGAGGCATGAAGTAGTTGTGGTCAAGTAATTTTTGGCCCTTGAGAGCTCACATCTACTATCAGATCATAAGTTTGTGTCCCGAGAACCCAAAGGGAAGTCAAAGATATCAATTTTAGACCTAGTTCGAGTCTTTCTCTTCTTCCCTCCATCTCTAGGTGCCCGTGATGTACTTGCCTCATTGATTGCTTCCTTGCTTACCTCAGTTTGGACACGTACCGGCTTGATAGGCATGGTCTCTACTACATCTACCTTCATCTTACCTCTCGCTATTTCTTCTTGGAGCCTTCTATCCCTGACCACCTCCTCTATTTTTATGACATTAACATTTGGTTGAATAGTAGGGGTTTTAGCTTGAACATAAGATAGTTATAAAATTGTAGATCGTGACTACTCTTGCTCTTGAGTCCTAGCACGAGGAGGGCTTACTTGTTGTCAAGGACCTCTGGCAGGGTGATCATATCTTCTAGGGTGAGGACAATTGTACATGCCATGTCCATTTTCTCCACAATTGTAACACAACATCTCCCTTGCTTGTCGCCGCATTTGTGATCGATTCCCACCATTCCCCTTGATAAGTCTTCTTGCACCTTGTACAAGATTCACTCTCAAACCCTCTAGTTGATTAGTAAGATTGTTTATTTGTTGGATCATGTCTTCTTGACCTCTAACAAGGCCTGGTGTATTAGATACATTTGGGGGAACTTGAGAGGCCTCCATAGTTGTGATGTTGTTTCTCAAAACTGCTTGGCTAGCTTGGGCTTGGTAGAGAATCTTTTGATTCTTTTCCCTAGTGATTCTCAAAACATCTTTAAAAGTGTTTGGAAATTTCACCTTTACCTTATCCCTGAGCAAGGGGTACAAACCTAAAATAAATCGATCCTTTTGAAGGCAGTTTGGAGCTCTCTCACTAGGATTCAGTGAGTCTGACCACTGCCCCCAAAGCTTCAAAAACTCTTCCTCATAAGTTGCATAAACATAAGGATCACTTTGATGGAGGGCCAAAAGCCATTGCCATAACTCTTCAGCTGAGTTAGTTTGTTGAAATATCTGCAAGAAAGCTGCCTTCAATCCCTCCCATTCAGCTCTTTGGGCCATATTTAGAGTTTGGAACCATATTCTCGCTTCTTTCTTGAGCACCAAAGGAAAATCCCTCAACTTTAATGCTTCATCATCCCTCCCAGAGACAAGGAAGGCCATCTCAAGGTTGTCCAAAAAATCCACTGCATTTTTTCCATTGCACCCAAAGAAGCTTGGAAATGCCATGTCGCCTTAGTAGAGTACAAAGATGAACACGTCTAGACTTAAGTTGTATTTTATGAGGGGAAGGATGAATGGGTTCACAGATGCATTTATTTAATCCTATGCAAAGTGGTTCATTTGGAGCTCGACACTAGCTACTCCCTAGAGACTTTGCTGATAGGAAAGAAACCCCGACTTCAGGTTGATCGTAAGTGGGAACGGCCGGATACTTCCGCTCGGGGCAGACTCGGGAAGACCTAGATCGCAAAACTTGTGACATTCCTTGCGAGTGCTAGGTGGCGCTTTCTAGACTCTCTTCCCGATGGGCTGCTAAGGCATGTCCCACAGGTGGATGAGCGGGCACGTTACAGGTTGATAGTTCAAGGGAAGATTTCAAGGCAAATATGGCTCAAGTGTTTGTCCCCTATGGAAAAGGAGAAATTGACTAGGAGATGGCATCCAACATTTAATGCTTCAAGGTAGTAAAGTACTTCTAAGATAATAGTCAACCCTAATTTTGAGCACAAGTAAGATAATAATAGGCCCATAAATAATCTAGCAAATGGTGAAAAGTTTATAGCTATGGATCTCTTTATAAAAAGGAAAGAGAAGGGTCTACACTTTAAAGTGGTGAAAAGTATATTGCTAACCATGCTTCAAAGTGTACTTACAAGAATGCCAAGGCTAAGAACTACAATATGATTGGCCTTAAAGATGTTGATGAGGAAGAAATTAAAGATCAAAATGTGTGTGGACATACTAAAATTTAAGACCATGGAGAGAATATTGAGTAGGATCAGTTTTATGAACCAACAAATGGCTTTCTGTTTGAACTAGGTGGGAATATACCATTTGATCTAGGTAAGACTGATCTATATACTACTGCCACCATACTTTGTTCTATCTCCATGGATTCTTGGATAGGTTCTAAGAGTCATACTATACACTTCATATAAAGGGTACCGTTCATGAAAAAGATGTTTTTATCTTGACATATGTTGATATATTGAATTGTCTTTCCACAAATTTATAGTACTGTCAAGGGGTGCACCTATAATAAATCATCTATATAATTTACCTTCAAAGGATATTAATAAATACTCTTTCTTTATATGAGAAGTTTCCAATAAAATCAATGAGCTGTTAGAGCTGGGTCTTATTGAGCCTAGTTCTTCATTTTATGCTTCACGAATCTTCTTAGTAAAGAAGAAGGATGGATCTTTCTGAATGTATATAGTGTACATAGATCTAAACAAGATCACAATGAATATGTATCCTACTTCTAGAGTGGATGATTTGCTAGATGAGCTTAAGAGGGCTAAGTTCTAGAGTGGATGATTTGCTAGATAAGCTCAAGGGGGCTAAGTTCTTTACGAAGATTGAATTGAGGTTAGGTTATCATCATATTTATATGAGAGAGGGTGATAGGTTATCATCAAATTTGCTAGATAAGCTCAAGGGGGACTAAGTTCTTTACGAAGATCGAATTGAGGTTAGGTTATCATCATATTTATATGAGAGAGGGTGATAAGGTGAAAATAGCCTTTAGGACTAATCATAGGCTCTACCAATTCTTTTTTATGCCAATTGGGTCAACCCAGCCACTTTTTAAAGTCTAATTTAAAAAATACTATATGTATCCTATTTCTAGAGTGGATGATTTGCTAGATGAGCTCAAGGGGGATAAGTTCTTTACAAAAAACAACTTTAGGTTAGGTTACCATTAGATGTATATGAGGGAGGGTGATAAGGTGACAGTAGCCTATGGGACTAATCATAGGATCTGCCATTTCTTATTATTTCCATTTGGGTTAAGGTACTTTTCAAAGTCTAATAAAAAAAATACTACATCCTTCTCTCTTTAAATTTATCCTAGTGTTCTTCAATGATTTACTCATTTACAATAAGTCATTGAAGAACCATCTTTCACATATGAGAAAGGTACACCACACAGACTTTTTGCTAAGGAGATGAAGTGATTTTTTATGTAGACATAGATGGAGTACTTGGGACATGTTTTTAGTGAGAAAGATATCTAGGCTTACCCTAAAAAGGTACAATGTGTTAAAGATTGGCCAAGGCTTGCAAATACTACCTCTCTTAGAGAGTTTGTTGGTTTACCATCATTCTATCGTAGGTTTATTAAGCATATGCAACCATAGCAACTCCTTTGACTAATAGATTGAAGAAGGAAGATTTCTTTTGGGATGCCATTATATATAGAAGCTTCAATTAGTTGAAAGAACTCCTCACTTCTGCCCCTATCTTAATATGTCTCAAGTTCTCTGAGGACTTTACTATACTATTTGGTGCTAGTGGTAGAGGCATAGGTGATGTATTGTTACACGAGCATTATGTCATTGCCTTTGAGAATGGAAAGATTATAGATAAAGAAATGTATATGAATGTGTATAACTAAGAGATGTTGGCTATACTCCATGCAAACAAGAAGTAGCACAATTACTTGTATGGTGGCTAGTTCAAGGTCAAGAGTGATCACAAGCTCCTTGAGTTTTTTCTTAGTCAAATCTCACACCTAAGTAGCATAGGTGGGTTGCTACACTACAAAATTATGGTTTTGATATCACAAATACATGGGGCAAGGATAATCTAGTGGCCATTTCCCTTTCTAGGATATGGGTATGCAAGGTTTCAACCACTATGACTAAGATTCATAGTGATAGCTACTACACGAAGCTTACATTCTGTAAAGAGCTCAGCTATATATTTCAAAAATTATAGCAAGGATTAATGAAGGAAAAACTCATATTTTCATCCTAAGAATGGCCTCATTTGGTTTTATGGTAGGATTTTCATTCCCTATTCTTTGTACTTTAAGTTGAAAATTATGAAGGAGATATATTCTTTGCCCACAACTTGATACTTAGGTGTGTTAAAAGCCTATGGTAACATCTCCAAGAGTTTTTAGTAGAAGCCATTGTGGAAGAATGTAAAAGATTATGTTATGAAGTGCATTCCATGCCAACAGAATAAGGATAGAACTCATAAGCCAAGTATTTTGTTATAGCCATTGCCCATTCCTAAAGAAAAGTGGATACGTATAACCATGGATTTTATTATTGGATTTACTATGACTAAGAAGAGATGGAATAATATCTATGTGGTGGTAGATACCCTTACTAAGGTAGTCCATTTTATTTTGATGAAGAGACAATTTACTACATCATAAATGGCTAGTCAATTCATGGAGCACATCTTCAAGTTGCATAGATTATTGCAAGTGATTGTACATGATAGGGATTCTAAGTTCATGAGTAACTTTTGGTATGCATTATTTAGCTCCATGGGTACTAACTTAGCTTCCTCTACAACCTATCATCTATAGACTAATGGGCCAAATAATAGAAAGGGTCAAAAAGTGGTTGGAGACCTACCTTAGACACTTCTACCAAAGAGCCTTTTAAAGGATTGATAGCAAGTCAAAATGTGCAATATGCATGGGACTCTTGGCTACACTTAGTTGAGTTTTCCTACAATAATTCTACCCATGCTAGTATTGGAGTTTCTCCCTTTGAAGCCTTGTATGGCTATAAAGTGCCCATTCCCATAGTTCTATTCTGTGAGAAGATTAACCCTCATGGAAAAGAAGAGTTAGAATGGATGGAGACCCTTCTTTAGTAGTGTAAAGTGAATCTTAGACAGTTGAAGAGTAGATGCAGATGTATTCTAACAAGAAGAAGTGTTCCATGGAGTTCCAAGAAGACTTGGGAGGTCTATCACTAAGTATTTGAGTAATTGGAGAGGATTACTAATTGAAGAAGATTCTTGGAGGACTACATCCATCTTAGATGAGTTTTCTTCTCTTTTTTATGTTTTAATAGTTGAAACATAGTTCCAGTTGGGCCATTTGTATTTTAGAAAACACTCAATAGACAGTAATCTATTTTAGAGTAGATTTTATTCATTTCTATTTTGAGCAAAGTGTCACCTACACAGAATGAAAATATTCTTTGAGAGCTTTGTATTAATGAGTGGCATGTCCCATTTAAGAGTTATGGCAATTGTTATCTAGTAGAGTCTATTACTACAACAAGTTTTCTATTGATTGTAGAAACATTTCCATGAAGATCTAATGGTTCAAAATCTTTCTTAAAGACATCCGCATGCTCTACATTATAGAGAGGCTTCTACTTATCTCCTCATCTTAGTAAAACATTTTATTTCTCATTGATTTTCTATAATTTATATGGCTATAAAATAGTGCTATACTCTATTATATCCATATTCTTAGCCATTATCATATCTTTCCAATTTTTTTTTGTGGGCAAAAACCTTAGGACAAGGATGGAATGTAAGAAATTGAGAAAAGATATATTTTTAGTGAGTTTGAAAAATAATGCCATGTCACATTGATATAGGTATAAAAGATGTCGGGACTTGTATTCTTTTTCATCATTCATCAATATAGAATGAGTATCTTTATCTCGCCTCCTTCTCCAAGCTTTCATGGCTTCTCTCACCTCTTTCTTGTCTTTCTAGGCTTTTTCTCTCCTTGTTAGTGTTTCTCGCCTCTTCTCTCTCTTTTGCACTTTTCTCTCTCCTCCTCCCTAGCTCTCTTCTTAAGAAAAAATCCTCTCTTACTAAAGGGTAACATGATGGAAATCTTTTTAAAAAAATTCAAGCTTCTATTTGCCTCAATACCTCTAACAAATTGTGATGGTTGCTCTTGCAAGTGCACATATATGTTAGAGATTAGAGTCAATCTGAGTGCTATAATCCTAAATAGATCTAAAGAGTTCAAAACTTATTCATGTGCAAAAGGCTAACAATAAATGCCACCTCATTGATCCTTGTGGGATCAATTACATACTTACAATCCTTCAATGCCATGTCTTTTCATCCTACAATTTCTCCGACATCAACTCCATCCAAATCATTGCCTCAAGGTTCCCTTACTACACATAAACATCTTATTTGAAAGGAGAATTGAAATTTTTAATCCCTCAACTAAATCTCAAACTCCTTATCAATGTTCTATCAATGGCAATCACACCTCGTCTAAACCTCATCTATCATAGCATCTCCTATCGGATTGAAGAAACAACCAACACAATAAAGGTTTTCTACTTAGGACAATAGCCTTCCTCCACTGCAATCTTGAGAAGTGACATAACAGTTCTCATCCTACATAACCCTAGAATACAAACACATGCGATGCAAGTGGATGGGTGGATATCTTGAAACATGTAAAATCTTGCATTTAGACAACACATTTCCACCTTTCATAATCTCTAGTGCATCATGTAAACTCTACATTTATCCTCGTTAGATCCCCTTGAATGTGTTGAACTTGTTATATAAGACAAGGATTGGAACAATCTTATTTTCTTATATTTGAGACCTTGCATATCAAATAAATGTAGCATCTAAAGAATGAAACACTTTAATATAAGTGCATGCAATAAACAAAGAAAAACTCCTAGCTAATTATGAGATTATCATTCTCATTGTCTAGAGTAGTAGGCATTAAGGGCATTTTGAGGTCTTGAAAATGCCTTTTAGAGTGTAGACCAGTGGGAGAAAATCCTCTGTAAAAAAAATGTTATTTTTAAAAAAGTGAAAAAAATATTATCGTGACCTAAAATGGGCCCAACACTAGCTATAGGCACTAGCCGCGGTGTTGGAGCATTTGCAATCAAAAGTCTACCGCGGGGGTAAGAGACAGCAGGGTGAAGGGAGATTCAAGGAGTGGAGTGGATGGAAGAGAAGGGGTTGAAAGAAAGAGAAGATATGAAAGAATACTCACAGAAAGAAATAGAAGACATAGAATAATACTCACAGAATTGAAGCATGTTAGTTTATTTCTCCATTATGAGAAGACAAATCTCTTGTATACAAAAAAACACACAAAATAATACCTTCCTCTAAGCTGCTCAGACCGCCAATTTGATGCTTCCATTGGCTTCAAAAGGGGAGGTAAAATACTAGCACACCTGGCCATAATTCTGCAAATCAGTCCTTCTTCATCTCCCACTTTGGAGTGCTTTTCACTGCCTAAAAAAAGCGATCGTGACGCGCGTGATTTCGTCCATCTATTTTTTTTACATAAAATCCTCACAGATGACAGAAAGCTACATGCTTTCTTTTGCATGTCATCCTAATCTAGAAGTTCTCTATAATTTTTGGATTTTTACAAGAGATAATATCTAAAATATCATAAATTGGCTACACTTGTCCAAAAAACTAATATGTTTGAACCATGGACACTAACACTAATGTCTAAAATGGCATTGCCTCTCTAGATCAATAAGAAAGCTGCACTTTAGAGTTTTTCACATGGTGTGCGCATAGCGGCATGACATCCACCCCCTCCTAACCTGCACATCCTGTGGCATGTGCCAAAGTCTTATGAATCCGCAGTGTCAGAAGAAGTATCCTCTGCCATGTCAATGTCTTCGTCTTCTACCTCTTCTTCTTCTTCCATATTCTCATGTTCATGCTGAGTATCCAGCTCCTTCAACTCATATTCTGAAGACTCCCTGCGTTTAAAGAGTTTGATACATTTTCTAGCCATTGGAATCCTTAGAGTTGTCCCATCCATCTCATTTAATGCATAGCTAGCATTGTAAAAAAGAAACCTTACCACATATGGACCAAACCACTGCTTTGTCATCTTTCGACTAGCACTATGCTGATTTTCTAAGCTACTGTCATAAACTAGCACCCAGTCTCCTTCTTGTATAGCTCGTGGTTGAAGTCTATGTCATTTTTCAAACCTCTTCTTGTTCTTGATCCTTGCAGTCTTCAGCTTTTTCATGGTTGTCTCAATGTCTTCAGGCCTTCTTTCTAACTCTCTAATGCGTAGGACCAACAACTCTTCTCTATTCAAACCCTCTTCCCATGGTAGAACACTCCAAGTAGCAATAGTCTCCTCAATAGGCATGATTGGTTGTTGTCCATACATTAATTTAGTAGGCATATACCTTGTAACTGCACTATGAGTGGTCCTATCAACCCACAAAGCAAAGGGTAACATTCTTGGCCATTCTTTCATCTTGCCCTTGCATGACTTTGCTAATACCTTAATGATAGGCTGATGACCTCTTTCACTTTTGCCATTTGCTTCAAGATTGTAGGCTGAAGTTAAAGCCAGCTTGATACCCAATCGTGAAAAGAAGTCATGAGCCTCATCCACAACCAATTCTCCTCTATCAGCCCAACACAACCATACATGCAAAAGACTTCTTCCAATAAGAACCTACAAACTTCTTGAGTAGTCTTTGTACTAACAGCTTGACCTTCCACTTGATTTGTCAAGTCTTCTCGTGCAAGCACAAGATATCTCATATTCCATAAACCTGTAGGCATGGTAGCCAAATCAACTACCCATTTGTAATGCATAGACAATGGATAGGTCAGTTGCAACCCATCTCTATGCTTTACCATGGAATACATCTGATAGACACTGCATGATTCCGCATAATGCTCCACATCTTTATACATGTTTTGCCACCAATGCTTCTCTTTGATCTTGGCAAATATGCCCCAAACTCCTCTATGTACAGCCCATAAGCTTTCATGAAACTCCTGCATCACCTATTGTTGAGAAGCCCTATCTCCCAAAAATATGTAATGGAGCTCCTCTCTTTTTCTTTGCATGCTTCCATAAATATCCATCTTTTAAGAAAAATCCATAAGCTTTTCTTTTAATCCTTTTGAATTCCTCTTCAGATCATTTAGCCTTCTTTGTCATGAGGTTGAGCACAAAAACGTACACAAAATAATACATTCCTCTATGCTTCTTAGACCGCCAATTTGATGCTTCCATTGGCTCCAAAAAGGGGGTAAAATACCAGCACACCTAATCAGAATTCTACCAGATCACTCATTCATCTCCCACTTCAGAGTGTTGTTCACTGCCTGAAAACAACAATCGCGATACGTGCGATTTTGTCCATCTCTTTTTTTTACATAAAATCCTCACAAATGGCTGAAAGCTACATGCTTTATTTTGCATGTTATCCTAATCTAGAAGTTGTCTATAGTTTTTGGATTTTTACAAGAGATAATATCATAAATTGGCTACACTTGTCCAAAAAACTAATATGTTTAAACCATGGACACTAACACTAATGTCTAAAATGGCATTGGCTCTCTAGATCAATAATAAAGCCACACTTTAGAGTTTTTCATATGGTGTGTGCGATCAATAAGAAAGCCGCACTTTATAGTTTTTCACATGGTGTGGATGTAGTGACATGACAATGGGCCTCTATAACACTCACAAGACAACCCCACATGGTAGGATTTGGCCCCTCGATGTGCTACTCTAACAAAAAGAACATACCAACAATCTCCACTCTTATATACTTTAAATGATCTAAGAGATTTGATCTTTCCTTACCAAGCTTTCCCCCAAGCTTGGGTTTCCTTAAACACTCCACATAGGTCAATGTTTGGAAAGCAATTGCAATGTGTCCAGGTTTGATACCATGTTATGCTTAATGCACATAGGAATGACCATTGTGCTCAAGTACGTTATCATTGGAAACCAACAAGGTGAAGTGCAAAACTAACCCTTCAATGATTTTCCAACTAAGTGTACGTGTGGTGTTGATAGAGACTAGCATCGAATTTCTTCATGCTACTAGTCTCCTTAATTCAAATGATAATCTATCCTATATGTTATGCATAGAAAAATAAATCAAAATTTGAATCATTTTCAATAACTAACCACTTTTATAAACCCTCCTCCCCCTATCGGTTAGGTTTTACATTCATTGGGTAGGTGTAGGGTTCATTTTTATGTCGTTTTCATGTAAATATTGATAAAAACACATTATAACATAGAAACAAGGCTTGTGACTGAGGCTTAATCCGTATGCTCTAGCCTTGCTATATGCTCACGAACATAAAATGTATTTTTTTCTAAATTTTTAGGTGCAAAAACTAAAAATTTTCTTTTTTTTCCATTTATTTCTTCATAAAAATGAGAAAACTGGAGCTTTTACTAGCTCCAGTTTCACATCATCAAAAGCTAACTTACAAGGATCACTCCATTCAAATAGATAGCTAAAGGATAATAGATTCATTAGTGGCAACATTCTTTTTACTAGGGCATTTATGAACCTCTAATAATACCCTACTGATGATAGAAAACTATGTACTTCCTTCAGAGTGTGTGG